>NW_025957675.1:0-37964 GCF_023159225.1 Perognathus longimembris pacificus
AAACTCTCAGGAATAGATAAATAATAACAAAAAAAATTGTAAAGTGGAGAAAGCGAGAGCGCGCGAATGCATTCAAGCAAACACAAACAGCACAGCACGATGCGTATTTTTTTTTAAAATTGAAAAAATAAATCAAAAATAAATCGAAAATGAAAATAAGTGGAAAAGGCGAGAGTGCGCGAGCACACAGGAGCAAAGACAAGCATCGCAGCTTGATGCGTAGTAAAAAAAATAATAAATAGACAACTGGTCGACCTCATTAGAAATAAAAACCCAAAAGATTAGATAGACAAACAAACAAACACATAAATGTGGAGAGAAGGGCAGTGCGCGCAGGAGCAAAGGTAAACAGCAGACAGACCTGAATCCTTATCTTTACAAGGTCGACCTCAGAACTTTGTTCAGTTTTTCTCGGTGACGGATAATGGAAGGAAGGGCAGGCAACTGGTCGACTTCATTTAAATAAACAAATAAAAAATAAGATAAACTCTCAGGAATAGATAAATAATAACAAAAAAATTGTAAAGTGGAGAAAGCGAGAGCGCGCGAATGCACTCAAGCAAACACAAACAGCACAGCACGATGCGTATTTTTTTTTAAATTGACAAAATAAATCAAAAATAAATCAAAAATAAAAATAAGTGAAAAGGCGAGAGTGCGCGAGCACACAGGAGCAAAGACAAGCAGCGCAGCTTGATGCGTAGTAAAAAAAATAATAAATAGACAACTGGTCGACCACATTAGAAATAAAAACCCAAAAGATTAGATAGACAAACAAACAAGCACATAAATGTGGAGAGAAGGGCAGTGAGCGCAGGAGCAAAGGTAAACAGCAGACAGACCTGAATCCTTATTTTTACAAGGTCGACCTCAGAACTTTGTTCAGTTTGTCTCGGTGACGGATAATGGAAGGAAGGGCAGGCAACTGGTCGACTTCATTTAAATAAACAAATAAAAAATAAGATAAACTCTCAGGAATAGATAAATAATAACAAAAAAATTGTAAAGTGCAGAAAGGGAGAGCGCGCGAATGCACTCAAGCAAACACAAACAGCACAGCACGATGCGTATTTTTTTTTAAAAATTGACAAAATACATCAAAAATAAATCAAAAATAAAAATAAGTGGAAAAGGCGAGAGTGCGCGAGCACACAGGAGCAAAGACAAGCAGCGCAGCTTGATGCGTAGTAAAAAAAAATAATAAATAGACAACTGGTCGACCTCATTAGAAATAAAAACCCAAAAGATTAGATAGACAAACAAACAAACACATAAATGTGGAGAGAAGGGCAGTGCGCGCCGGAGCAAAGGTAAACAGCAGACAGACCTGAATCCTTATCTTTACAAGGTCGACCTCAGAACTTTGTTCAGTTTGTCTCGGTGACGGATAATGGAAGGAAGGGCAGGCAACTGGTCGACTTCATTTAAATAAACAAATAAAAAATAAGATAAACTCTCAGGAATAGATAAATAATAACAAAAAAATTGTAAAGTGCACAAAGCGAGAGCGCGCGAAAGCATTCAAGCAAACACAAACAGCACAGTACGATGCGTATTTTTTTTTTCAATTGACAAAATAAATCAAAAATAAAAATAAGTGGAAAAGGCGAGAGTGCGCGAGCACACAGGAGCAAAGACAAGCAGCGCAGCTTGATGCGTAGTAAAAAAAATAAAAATAGACAACTGGTCGACCTCATTAGAAATAAAAACCCAAAAGATTAGATAGACAAACAAACAAACACATAAATGTGGAGAGAAGGGCAGTGCGCGCAGGAGCAAAGGTAAACAGCAGACAGACCTGAATCCTTATCTTTACAAGGTCGACCTCAGAACTTTGTTCAGTTTGTCTCGGTGACGGATAATGGAAGGAAGGGCAGGCAACTGGTCGACTTCATTTAAATAAACAAATAAAAAATAAGATAAACTCTCAGGAATAGATAAATAATAACCAAAAAATTGTAAAGTGGAGAAAGCGAGAGCGCGCGAATGAACTCAAGCAAACACAAACAGCACAGCACGATGCGTATGTTTTTTAAATTGACAAAATAAATAAAAAATAAATCAAAAATAAAAATAAGTGGAAAAGGCGAGAGTGTGCGAGCACACAGGAGCAAAGACAAGCAGCGCAGCTTGATGCGTAGTAAAAAAAATAATAAATAGACAACTGGTCGACCTCATTAGAAATAAAAACCCAAAAGATTAGATAGACAAACAAACAAACACATAAATGTGGAGAGAAGGGCAGTGCGCGCAGGAGCAAAGGTAAACAGCAGACAGACCTGAATCCTTATCTTTACAAGGTCGACCTCAGAACTTTGTTCAGTTTGTCTCGGTGACGGATAATGGAAGGAAGGGCAGGCAACTGGTCGACTTCATTTAAATAAACAAATAAAAAATAAGATAAACTCTTAGGAATAGATAAATGATAACAAAAAAATTGTAAAGTGGAGAAAGCGAGAGCGCGCGAATGCACTCAAGCAAACACAAACAGCACAGCACGATGCGTATTTTTTTAAATTGACAAAATAAATCAAAAATAAATCAAAAATAAAAATAAGTGGAAAAGGCGAGAGTGCGCGAGCACACAGGAGCAAAGACAAGCAGCGCAGCTTGATGCGTAGTAAAAAAAATAATAAATAGACAACTGGTCGACCTCATTAGAAATAAAAACCCAAAAGATTAGATAGACAAACAAACAAACACATAAATGTGGAGAGAAGGGCAGTGCGCGCAGGAGCAAAGGTAAACAGCAGACAGACCTGAATCCTTATCTTTACAAGCTCGACCTCAGAACTTTGTTCATTTTGTCTCGGTGACGGATAATGGAAGGAAGGGCAGGCAACTGGTCGACTTCATTTAAATAAACAAATAAAAAATAAGATAAACTCTCAGGAATAGATAAATAATAACAAAAAAATTGTAAAGTGGAGAAAGCGAGAGCGCGCGAATGCACTCAAGCAAACACAAACAGCACAGCACGATGCGTATTTTTTTAAATTGACAAAATAAATAAAAAATAAATCAAAAATAAAAATAAGTGGAAAAGGCGAGAGTGCGCGAGCACACAGGAGCAAAGACAAGCAGCGCAGCTTGATGCGTAGTAAAAAAAATAATACATAGACAACCGGTCGACCTCATTAGAAATAAAAACCCCAAAGATTAGATAGACAAACAAACAAACACATAAATGTGGAGAGAAGGGCAGTGCGCGCAGGAGCAAAGGTAAACAGCAGACAGACCTGAATCCTTATCTTTACAAGGTCGACCTCAGAACTTTGTTCAGTTTGTCTCGGTGACGGATAATGGAAGGAAGGGCAGGCAACTGGTCGACTTCATTTAAATAAACAAATAAAAAATAAGATAAACTCTCAGGAATAGATAAATAATAACAAAAAAATTGTAAAGTGGAGAAAGCGAGAGCGCGCGAATGCACTCAAGCAAACACAAACAGCACAGCACGATGCGTATTTTTTTTAAATTGACAAAATAAATCAAAAATAAAAATAAGTGGAAAAGGCGAGAGTGCGCGAGCACACAGGAGCAAAGACAAGCAGCGCAGCTTGATGCGTAGTAAAAGAAATAATAAATAGACAACTGGTCGACCTCATTAGAAATAAAAACCCAAAAGATTAGATAGACAAACAAACAAACACATAAATGTGGAGAGAAGGGCAGTGCGCGCAGGAGCAAAGGTAAACAGCAGACAGACCTGAATCCTTATCTTTACAAGGTCGACCTCAGAACTTTGTTCAGTTTGTCTCGGTGACGGATAATGGAAGGAAGGGCAGGCAACTGGTCGACTTCATTTAAATAAACAAATAAAAAATAAGATAAACTCTCAGGAATAGATAAATAATAACAAAAAAATTGTAAAGTGGAGAAAGCGAGAGCGCGCGAATGCACTCAAGCAAACACAAACAGCACAGCACGATGCGTATTTTTTTTTAAATTGACAAATAAATCAAAAATAAATCAAAAATAAAAATAAGTGGAAAAGGCGAGAGTGCGCGAGCACACAGGAGCAAAGACAAGCAGCGCAGCTTGATGCGTAGTAAAAAAAATAATAAATAGACAACTGGTCGACCTCATTAGAAATAAAAACCCAAAAGATTAGATAGACAAAGAAACAAACACATAAATGTGGAGAGAAGGGCAGTGCTCGCAGGAGCAAAGGTAAACAGCAGACAGTCCTGAATCCTTATCTTTACAAGTTCGACCTCAGAACTTTGTTCAATTTGTCTCGGTGACGCATAATGGAAGGAAGGGCAGGCAACTGGTCGACTTCATTTAAATAAACAAATAAAAAATAAGATAAACTCTCAGGAATAGATAAATAATAACAAAAAAATTGTAAAGTGGAGAAAGCGAGAGCGCGCGAATGCACTCAAGCAAACACAAACAGCACAGCACGATGCGTATTTTTTTTTAAATTGACAAAATAAATCAAAAATAAATCAAAAATAAAAATAAGTGGAAAAGGCGAGAGTGCACGAGCTCACAGGAGCAAAGACAAGCAGCGCAGCTTGATGCGTAGTAAAAGAAATAATAAATAGACAACTGGTCGACCTCATTAGAAATAAAAACCCAAAAGATTAGATAGACAAACAAACAAACACAGAAATGTGGAGAGAAGGGCAGTGCGCGCTGGAGCAAAGGTAAACAGCAGACAGACCTGAATCCTTATCTTTACAAGGTCGACCTCAGAACTTTGTTCAGTTTGTCTCGGTGACGGATAATGGAAGGAAGGGCAGGCAACTGGTCGACTTCATTTAAATAAACAAATAAAAAATAAGATAAACTCTCAGGAATAGATAAATAATAACAAAAAAATTGTAAAGTGCAGAAAGCGAGAGCGCGCGAATGCACTCAAGCAAACACAAACAGCACAGCACGATGCGTATTTTTTTTTTAAATTAACAAAAATAAATCAAAAATAAATCAAAAATAAAAATAAGTGGAAAAGGCGAGAGTGCGCGAGCACACAGGAGCAAAGACAAGCAGCGCAGCTTGATGCGTAGTAAAAAAAATAATACATAGACAACTGGTCGACCTCATTAGAAATAAAAACCCAAAAGATTAGATAGACAAACAAACAAACACATAAATGTGGAGAGAAGGGCAGTGCGCGCAGGAGCAAAGGTAAACAGCAGACAGACCTGAATCCTTATCTTTACAAGGTCGACCTCAGAACTTTGTTCAGTTTGTCTCGGTGACGGATAATGGAAGGAAGGGCAGGCAACTGGTCGACTTCATTAAAATAAACAAATAAAAAATAAGATAAACTCTCAGGAATAGATAAATAATAACAAAAAATTGTAAAGTGGAGAAAGCGAGAGCGCGCGAATGCACTCAAGCAAACACAAACAGCACAGCACGATGCGTATTTTTTTTTAAATTGACAAAATAAATCAAAAATAAAAATAAGTGGAAAAGGCGAGAGTGCGCGAGCACACAGGAGCAAAGACAAGCAGCGCAGCATCATGCGTAGTAAAAAAAATAATAAATAGACAACTGGTCGACCTCATTAGAAATAAAAACCCAAAAGATTAGATAGACAAACAAACAAACACATAAATGTGGAGAGAAGGGCAGTGCGCGCAGGAGCAAAGGTAAACAGCAGACAGACCTGAATCCTTATCTTTACAAGGTCGACCTCAGAACTTTGTTCAGTTTGTCTCGGTGACGGATAATGGAAGGAAGGGCAGGCAACTGGTCGACTTCGTTTAAATAAACAAATAAAAAATAAGATAAACTCTCAGGAATAGATAAATAATAACAAAAAAATTGTAAAGTGGAGAAAGCGAGAGCGCGCGAATGCATTCAAGCAAACACAAACAGCACAGCACGATGCGTATTTTTTTTTAAAATTGAAAAAGTAAATCAAAAATAAATCGAAAATGAAAATAAGTGGAAAAGGCGAGAGTGCGCGAGCACACAGGAGCAAAGACAAGCATCGCAGCTTGATGCGTAGTAAAAAAAATAATAGACAACTGGTCGACCTCATTAGAAATAAAAACCCAAAAGATTAGATAGACAAACAAACAAACACATAAATGTGGAGAGAAGGGCAGTGCGCGCAGGAGCAAAGGTAAAGAGCAGACAGACCTGAATCCTTATCTTTACAAGGTCGACCTCAGAACTTTGTTCAGTTTGTCTCGGTGACGGATAATGGAAGGAAGGGCAGGCAACTGGTCGACTTCATTTAAATAAACAAATAAAAAATAAGATAAACTCTCAGGAATAGATAAATAATAACAAAAAAATTGTAAAGTGGAGAAAGCGAGAGCGCGCGAATGCACTCAAGCAAACACAAACAGCACAGCACGATGCGTATTTTTTTTAAAAAATTGACAAAATACATCAAAAATAAATCAGAAATAAAAATAAGTGGAAAAGGCGAGAGTGCGCGAGCACACAGGAGCAAAGACAAGCAGCGCAGCTTGATGCGTAGTAAAAAAAAATAATAAATAGACAACTGGTCGACCTCATTAGAAATAAAAACCCACAAGATTAGATAGACAAACAAACAAACACATAAATGTGGAGAGAAGGGCAGTGCGCGCCGGAGCAAAGGTAAACAGCAGACAGACCTGAATCCTTATCTTTACAAGGTCGACCTCAGAACTTTGTTCAGTTTGTCTCGGTGACGGATAATGGAAGGAAGGGCAGGCAACTGGTCGACTTCATTTAAATAAACAAATAAAAAATAAGATAAACTCTCAGGAATAGATAAATAATAACAAAAAAATTGTAAAGTGCACAAAGCGAGAGCGCGCGAAAGCATTCAAGCAAACACAAACAGCACAGTACGATGCGTATTTTTTTTAAATTGACAAAATAAATCAAAAATAAAAATAAGTGGAAAAGGCGAGAGTGCGCGAGCACACAGGAGCAAAGACAAGCAGCGCAGCTTGATGCGTAGTAAAAAAAATAAAAATAGACAACTGGTCGACCTCATTAGAAATAAAAACCCAAAAGATTAGATAGACAAACAAACAAACACATAAATGTGGAGAGAAGGGCAGTGCGCGCAGGAGCAAAGGTAAACAGCAGACAGACCTGAATCCTTATCTTTACAAGGTCGACCTCAGAACTTTGTTCAGTTGTCTCGGTGACGGATAATGGAAGGAAGGGCAGGCAACTGGTCGACTTCATTTAAATAAACAAATAAAAAATAAGATAAACTCTCAGGAATAGATAAATAATAACCAAAAAATTGTAAAGTGGAGAAAGCGAGAGCGCGCGAATGCACTCAAGCAAACACAAACAGCACAGCACGATGCGTATTTTTTTTAAATTGACAAAATAAATAAAAAATAAATCAAAAATAAAAATAAGTGGAAAAGGCGACAGTGCGCGAGCACACAGGAGCAAAGACAAGCAGCGCAGCTTGATGCGTAGTAAAAAAATAATAAATAGACAACTGGTCGACATCATTAGAAATAAAAACCCAAAAGATTAGATAGACAAACAAACAAACACATAAATGTGGAGAGATGGGCAGTGCGCGCAGGAGAAAAGGTAAACAGCAGACAGACCTGAATCCTTATCTTTACAAGGTCGACCTCAGAACTTTGTTCAGTTTGTCTCGGTGACGGATAATGGAAGGAAGGGCAGGCAACTGGTCGACTTCATTTAAATAAACAAATAAAAAATAAGATAAACTCTCAGGAATAGATAAATAATAACCAAAAAATTGTAAAGTGGAGAAAGCGAGAGCGCACGAATGCACTCAAGCAAACACAAACAGCACAGCACGATGTGTATTTTTTTTATATTGACAAAATAAATCAAAAATAAATCAAAAATAACAATAAGTGGAAAAGGCGAGAGTGTGCGAGCACACAGGAGCAAAGACAAGCAGCGCAGCTTGATGCGTAGTAAAAAAAATAATAAATAGACAACTGGTCGACCTCATTAGAAATAAAAACCCAAAAGATTAGATAGACAAACAAACAAACACATAAATGTGGAGAGAAGGGCAGTGCGCGCAGGAGCAAAGGTAAACAGCAGACAGACCTGAATCCTTATCTTTAAAATGTCGACCTCAGAACTTTGTTCAGTTTGTCTCGGTGACGGATAATGGAAGGAAGGGCAGGCAACTGGTCGACTTCATTTAAATAAACAAATAAAAAATAAGATAAACTCTTAGGAATAGATAAATTATAACAAAAAAATTGTAAAGGGCTGAAAGTGAGAGCGCGCGAATGCACTCAAGCAAACACAAACAGCACAGCACGATGCGTATTTTTTTTTAAATTGACAAAATAAATCAAAAATAAATCAAAAATAAAAATTAGTGGAAAAGGCGAGAGTGCGCGAGCACACAGGAGCAAAGACAAGCAGCGCAGCTTGATGCGTAGTAAAAAAAATAATAAATAGACAACTGGTCGACCTCATTAGAAATAAAAACCCAAAAGATTAGATAGACAAACAAACAAACACATAAATGTGGAGAGAAGGGCAGTGCGCGCAGGAGCAAAGGTAAACAGCAGACAGACCTGAATCCTTATCTTTACAAGGTCGACCCCAGAACTTTGTTCAGTTTGTCTCGGTGACGGATAATGGAAGGAAGGGCAGGCAACTTGTCGACTTCATTTAAATAAACAAATAAAAAATAAGATAAACTCTCAGGAATAGATAAATAATAACAAAAAAATTGTAAAGTGGAGAAAGCGAGAGCGCGCGAATGCACTCAAGCAAACACCAACAGCACAGCACGATGCGTATTTTTTTTTAAATTGACAAAATAAATCAAAAATAAATCAAAAATAAAAATAAGTGGAAAAAGCGAGAGTGCGCAAGCACACAGGAGAAAAGACAAGCAGCGCAGCTTGATGCGTAGTAAAAAAAATAATAAATAGACAACTGGTCGACCTCATTAGAAATAAAAACCCAAAAGATTAGATAGACAAACAAACAAACACATAAAAGTGGAGAGAAGGGCAGTGCGGGCAGGAGCAAAGGTAAACAGCAGACAGACCTGAATCCTTACCTTTACAAGGTCGACCTCAAAACGTTGTTCAGTTTGTTTCGGTGACGGATAATGGAAGGAAGGGCAGGCAACTGGTCGACTTCATTTAAATAAACAAATAAAAAATAAGATAAACTCTCAGGAATAGATAAATAATAACAAAAAAATTGTAAAGTGGAGAAAGCGAGAGCGCGCGAATGCACTCAAGCAAACACAAACAGCACAGCACGATGCGTATTTTTTTTAAAATTGACAAAATAAATCAAAAATAAATCAAAAATAAAAATGAGTGGAAAAGGCGAGAGTGCGCGAGCACACAGGAGCAAAGACAATTAGCGCAGCTTGATGCGTAGTAAAAAATAATAAATAGACAACTGGTCGACCTCATTGGAAATAAAAACCCAAAAGATTAGATAGACAAACAAACAAACACATAAATGTGGAGAGAAGGGCAGTGTGCGCAGGAGCAAAGGTAAACAGCAGACAGACCTGAATCCTTATCTTTACAAGGTCGACCTCAGAACTTTGTTCAGTTTGTCTCGGTGACGGATAATGGAAGGAAGGGCAGGCAACTGGTCGACTTCATTTAAATAAACAAATAAAAAATAAGATAAACTCTCAGGAATAGATAAATAATAACAAAAAATTGTAAAGTGGAGAAAGCGAGAGCACGCGAATGCACTCAAGCAAACACGAACAGCACAGCACGATGCGTATTTTTTTTTTAAATTGACAAAATAAATCAAAAATATATCAAAAATAAAAATAAGTGGAAAAGGCGAGAGTGCGCGAGCACACAGGAGCAAAGACAAGTAGCGCAGCTTGATGCGTAGTAAAAAAAATAATAAATAGACAACTGGTCGACCTCATTAGAAATAAAAACCCAAAAGATTAGATAGACAAACAAACAAACACATATATGTGGAGAGAAGGGCAGTGCGCGCAGGAGCAAAGGTAAACAGCAGACAGACCTGAATCCTTATCTTTACAAGGTCGACCTCAGAACTTTGTTCAGTTTGTCTCGGTGACGGATAATGGAAGGAAAGGCAGGCAACTGGTCGACTTCATTTAAATAAACAAATAAAAAATAAGATAAACTCTCAGGAATAGATAAATATTAACAAAAAAATTGTAAAGTGGAGAAAGCGAGAGCGCGCGAATGCAATCAAGCAAACACAAACAGCACAGCACGATGCGTAAATTTTTTTTAAATTGACAAAATAAATAAAAAATAAATAAAAAATAAAAATAAGTGGAAAAGGCGAGAGTGCGCGAGCACACAGGAGCAAAGACAAGCAGCGCAGCTTGATGCGTAGTAAAAAAAATAATAAATAGACAACTGGTCGACCTCATTAGAAATAAAAACCCAAAAGATTAGATAGACAAACAAACTAACACATAAATGTGGAGAGAAGGGCAGTGCGCGCAGGAGCAAAGGTAAACAGCAGACAGACCTGAATCCTTATCTTTACAAGGTCGACCTCAGAACTTTGTTCAGTTTGTCTCGGTGACGGATAATGGAAGTAAGGGCAGGCAACTGGTCGACATCATTTAAATAAACAAATAAAAAATAATATAAACTCTCAGGAATAGATAAATAATAACAAAAAAATTGTAAAGTGGAGAAAGCGAGATCGCGCAAATGCACTCAAGCAAACACAAACAGCACAGCACGATGCGTATTTTTTTTTAAATTGACAAAATAAATCAAAAATAAATCAAAAATAAAAATAAGTGGAAAAGGCAAGAGTGCGTGAGCACACAGGAGCAAAGACAAGCAGCGCAGCTTGATGCGTAGTAAAAAAAATAATAAATAGACAACTGGTCGACCTCATTAGAAATAAAAACCCAAAAGATTAGATAGACAAACAAACAAACACATAAATGTTTAGAGAAGGGCAGTGCGCGCAGGAGCAAAGGTAAACAGCAGACAGAGCTGAATCCTTATCTTTACAAGGTCGACCTCAGAACTTTGTTCACTTTGTCTCGGTGACGGATAATGGAAGGAAGGGCAGGCAACTGGTCAACTTCATTTAAATAAACTAATAAAAAATAAGATAAACTCTCAGGAATAGATAAATAATAACAAAAAAATTGTAAAGTGGAGAAAGCTAGAGCGCGCGAATGCACTCAAGCAAACACAAACAACACAGCACGATGCGTATTTTTTTTAAAAATTGACAAAATAAATCAAAAATAAATCAAAAATAAAAATAAGTGGAAAAGGCGAGAGTGCGCGAGCACACAGGAGCAAAGACAATCAGCGCAGCTTGATGCGTAGTAAAAAAAATAATAAATAGAAAACTGGTCGACCTCATTGGAAATAAAAACCCAAAAGATTAGATAGACAAACAAACAAACACATAAATGTGGAGAGAAGGGCAGTGTGCGCAGGAGCAAAGGTAAACAGCAGACAGACCTGAATCCTTATCTTTACAAGGTCGAGCTCAGAACTTTGTTAAGTTTGTCTCGGTGACGGATAATGGAAGGAAGGGCAGGCAACTGGTCGACATCATTTAAATAAACAAATAAAAAATAATATAAACTCTCAGGAATAGATAAATAATTACAAAAAAATTGTAAAGTGGAGAAAGCGAGAGCGCGCAAATGCACTCAAGCAAACACAAACAGCACAGCACGATGCGTATTTTTTTTTAAAATTGACAAAATAAATCAAAAATAAATCAAAAATAAAAATAAGTGGAAAAGGCGAGAGTGCGCGAGCACACAGGAGCAAAGACAAGCAGCGCAGCTTGATGCGTAGTAAAAAAAATAATAAATAGACAACTGGTCGACCTCATTATAAATAAAAACCCAAAAGATTAGATAGACAAACAAACAAACACATAAATGTTTAGAGAAGGGCAGTGCGCGCAGGAGCAAAGGTAAACAGCAGACAGACCTGAATCCTTATCTTTACAAGGTCGACCTCAGAACTTTGTTCAGTTTGTCTCGGTGACGGATAATGGAAGGAAGGGCAGGCAACTGGTCGACTTCATTTAAATAAACAAATAAAAAATAAGATAAACTCTCAGGAATAGATAAATATTAACAAAAAAATTGTAAAGTGGAGAAAGCGAGAGCGCGCGAATGCAATCAAGCAAACACAAACAGCACAGCACGATGCGTAATTTTTTTTTAAATTGACAAAATAAATCAAAAATAAATCAAAAATAAAAATAAGTGGAAAAGGCGAGAGTGCGCGAGCACACAGGAGCAAAGACAAGCAGCGCAGCTTGATGCGTAGTAAAAAAAATAATAAATAGACAACTGGTCGACCTCATTAGAAATAAAAACCCAAAAGATTAGATAGACAAACAAACTAACACATAAATGTGGAGAGAAGGACAGTGCGCGCAGGAGCAAATGTAAAGAGCAGACAGACCTGAATCCTTATCTTTACAAGGTCGACCTCAGAACTTTGTTCAGTTTGTCTCGGTGACGGATAATGGAAGGAAGGGCAGGCAAATGGTCGACTTCATTTAAATAAACAAATAAAAAATAAGATAAACTCTCAGGAATAGATAAATAATAACAAAAAAATTGTAAAGTGGAGAAAGCGAGAGCGCGCAAATGCACTCAAGCAAACACAAACAGCACAGCACGATGCGTATTTTTTTTAAAAATTGACAAAATAAATCAAAAATAAATCAAAAATAAAAATAAGTGGAAAAGGCGAGAGTGCGCGAGCACACAGGAGCAAAGACAAGCAGCGCAGCTTGATGCGTAGTAAAAAAAATAATAAATAGACAACTGGTCGACCTCATTAGAAATAAAAACCCAAAAGATTAGATAGACAAACAAACAAACACATAAATGTGGAGAGAAGGGCAGTGCGCGCTGGAGCAAAGGTAAAAAGCAGACAGACCTGAATCCTTATCTTTACAAGGTCGACCTCAGAACTTTGTTCAGTTTGTCTCGGTGACGGATAATGGAAGGAAGGGCAGGCAACTGGTCGAGTTCATTTAAATAAACAAATAAAAAATAAGATAAACTCTCAGGAATAGATAAATAATAACAAAAAAATTGTAAAGTGGAGAAAGCGAGAGCGCGCGAATGCACTCAATCAAACACAAACAGCACAGCACGATGCGTATTTTTTTTTAAATTGACAAAATAAATCAAAAATAAATCAAAAATAAAATAAGTGGAAAAGGCGAGAGTGCGCGAGCACACAGGAGCAAAGACAAGCAGCGCAGCTTGATGCGTAGTAAAAAAAATAATAAATAGACAACTGGTCGACCTCATTGGAAATAAAAACCCAAAAGATTAGATAGACAAACAAACAAACACATAAATGTGGAGAGAAGGGCAGTGTGCGCAGGAGCAAAGGTAAACAGCAGACAGACCTGAATCCTTATCTTTACAAGGTCGACCTCAGAACTTTGTTCAGTTTGTCTCAGTGACGGATAATGGAAGGAAGGGCAGGCAACTGGTCGACTTCATTTAAATAAACAAATAAAATTAAGATAAACTCTCAGGAATAGATAAATATTAACAAAAAAATTGTAAAGTGGAGAAAGCGAGAGCGCGCGAATGCACTCAAGCAAACAAAAACAGCACAGCACGATGCGTAATTTTTTTTTTAAATTGACAAAATAAATCAAAAATAAATCAAAAATAAATATAAGTGGAAAAGGCGAGAGTGCGCGAGCACACAGGAGCAAAGACAAGCAGCGCAGCTTGATGCGTAGTAAAAAAAAATAATAAATAGACAACTGGTCGACCTCATTAGAAATAAAAACCCAAAGATTAGATAGACAAACAAACTAACACATAAATGTGGAGAGAAGGACAGTGCGCGCAGGAGCAAATGTAAACAGCAGACAGACCTGAATCCTTATCTTTACAAGGTCGACCTCAGAACTTTGTTCAGTTTGTCTCGGTGACGGATAATGGAAGGAAGGGCAGGCAACTGGTCGACTTCATTTAAATAAACAAATAAAAAATAAGATAAACTCTCAGGAATAGATAAATAATAACAAAAAAATTGTAAAGTGGAGAAAGCGAGAGCGCGCAAATGCACTCAAGCAAACACAAACAGCACAGCACGATGCGTATTTTTTTTAAAAATTGACAAAATAAATCAAAAATAAATCAAAAATAAAATAAGTGGAAAAGGCGAGAGTGCGCGAGCACACAGGAGCAAAGACAAGCAGCGCAGCTTGATGCGTAGTAAAAAAAATAATAAATAGACAACTGGTCGTCCTCATTAGAAATAAAAACCCAAAAGATTAGATAGACAAACAAACACATAAATGTGGAGAGAAGGCAGTGCGCGCAGGAGCAAAGGTAAACAGCAGACAGACCTGAATCCTCATGTTTCCAAGGTCGACCTCAGAACTTTGTTCAGTTTGTCTCGGTGACGGATAATGGAAGGAAGGGCAGGTAACTGGTCGACTTCATTTAAATAAACAAAAAAAAATAAGATAAAATCTCAGGAATAGATAAATAATTACAAAAAAATTGTAAAGTGGAGAAAGCGAGAGCGGGCGAATGCACTCAAGCAAACACAAACAGCACAGCACGATGCGTATTTTTTTTAAATTGACAAAATAAATCAAAAATAAATCAAAAATAAATCAAAAATAAAAATAAGTGGAAAAGGCGAGATTGCGCGAGCACACAGGAGCAAAGACAAGCAGTGCAGCTTGATGCGTAGTAAAAAAAATCATAAATAGACAACTGGTCGACCTCATTAGAAATAAAAACCCAAAAGATTAGACAGACAAACAACACATAAATGTGGAGAGAAGGGCAGTGCGCGCAGGAGCAAAGGTAAACAGCAGACAGACCTGAATCCTCATGTTTCCAAGGTCGACCTCAGAACTTTGTTCAGTTTGTCTCGGTGACGGATAATGGAAGGAAGGGCAGGTAACTGGTCCACTTCATTTAAATAAACAAAAAAAAATAAGATAAACTCTCAGGAATAGATAAATAATAACAAAAAAATTGTAAAGTGGAGAAAGCGAGAGCGCGCGAATGCACTCAAGCAAACACAAACAGCACAGCACGATGCGTATTTTTTTTTACAATTGAGAAAATAAATCAAAAATTAATCAAAAATAAAAATAAGTGGAAAAGTCGAGACTGCGCGAGCACACAGGAGCAAAGAGAAGCAGTGCAGCTTGATGCGTAGTAAAAAAAATAATAAATAGACAACTGGTCGACCTCATTAGAAATAAAAACCCAAAAGATTAGATAGACAAACAAACAAACACATAAATGTGGATAGAAGGGCAGTGCGGGCAGGAGCAAAGGTAAACAGCAGACAGACCTGAATCCTTATCTTTACAAGGTCGACCTCAGAACTTTGTTCAGTTTGTCTCGGTGACGGATAATGGAAGGAAGGGCAGGCAACTGGTCGACTTCATTTAAATAAACAAAAAAAAATAAGATAAACTCTCAGGAATAGATAAATAATAACAAAAAAATTGTAAAGTGGAGAAAGCGAGAGCGCGCGAATGCACTCAAGCAAACACAAACAGCACAGCACGATGCGTATTTTTTTTTAAATTGACAAAATAAATCAAAAATAAATCAAAAATAAAAATAAGTGGAAAAGGCGAGAGTGCGCGAGCACACAGGAGCAAAGACAAGCAGGGCAGCTTGATGCGTAGTAAAAAAAATAATAAATAGACAACTGGTCGACCTCATTAGAAATAAAACCCAAAAGATTAGATAGACAAACAAACAAACACATAAATGTGGAGAGAAGGGCAGTGCGCGCAGGAGCAAAGGTAAACAGCAGACAGACCTGAATCCTTATGTTTCCAAGGTCGACCTCAGAACTTTGTTCAGTTTGTCTCGGTGACGGGTAATGGAAGGAAGGGCAGGTAACTGGTCGACTTCATTTAAATAAACAAATAAAATATAAGATAAACTCTCAGGAATAGATAGATAATAACAAAAAAATTGTAAAGTGGAGAAAGCTAGAGCGCGCGAATGCACTCAAGCAAACACAAACAGCACAGCACGATGCGTATTTTTTTTAAATTGACAAAATAAATCCAAAATAAATCAAAAATAAAAATAAGTGGAAAAGGCGAGAGTGCGCGAGCACACAGGAGCAAAGACAAGCAGGGCAGCTTGATGCGTAGTAAAAAAAAATAATAAATAGACAACTGGTCGACCTCATTAGAAATAAAAACCCAAAAGATTAGATAGACAAACAAACAAACACATAAATGTGGAGAGATGGGCAGTGCGCGCAGGAGCAAAGGTAAACAGCAGACAGACCTGAATCCTTATCTTTACAAGGTCGACCTCAGAACTTTGTTCAGTTTGTCTCGGTGACGGATAATGGAAGGAAGGGCAGGCAACTGGTCGACTTCATTTAAATAAACAAATAAAAAATAAGATAAACTCTCAGGAATAGATAAATAATAACAAAAACATTGTAAAGTGGAGAAAGCGAGAGAGCGCGAATGCACTCAAGCAAACACAAACAGCACAGCACGATGCGTATTTTTTTTTAAATTGACAAAATAAATCAAAAATAAATCAAAAATAAAAATAAGTGGAAAAGGCGAGAGTGCGCGAGCACACAGGAGCAAAGACAAGCAGCGCAGCTTGATGCGTAGTAAAAAAAATAATAAATAGAAAACTGGTCGACCTCATTAGAAATAAAAACCCAAAAGATTAGATAGACAAACAAACAAACACATAAATGTGGAGAGAAGGGCAGTGCGCGCAGGAGCAAAGGTAAACAGCAGACAGACCTTAATCCTTATGTTTCCAAGGTCGACCTCAGAACTTTGTTCAGTTTGTCTCGGTGACGGATAATGGAAGGAAGGGCAGGTAACTGGTCGACTTCATTTAAATAAACAAATAAAATATAAGATAAACTCTCAGGAATAGATAAATAATAACAAAAAAATTGTAAAGTGGAGAAAGCGAGAGCGCGCGAATGCACTCAAGCAAACACAAACAGCACAGCACGATGCGTATTTTTTTTTAAATTGACAAAATAAATCAAAAATAAATCAAAAATAAAAATAGGTGGAAAAGGCGAGAGTGCGCGAGCACACAGGAGCAAAGACAAGCAGCGCAGCTTGATGCGTAGTAAAAAAAATAATAAATAGACAACTGGTCGACCTCATTAGAAATAAAAACCCTAAAGATTAGATAGACAAACAAACAAACACATAAATGTGGAGAGATGGGCAGTGCGCGCAGGAGCATATGTAAACAGCAGACAGACCTGAATCCTTATGTTTCCAAGGTCGACCTCAGAACTTTGTTCAATTTGTCTCGGTGACGGATAATGGAATGAAGGGCAGGCAACTGGTCGACTTCATTTAAATAAACAAATAAAAAATAAGATAAACTCTCAGGAATAGATAAATAATAACAAAAAAATTGTAAAGTGGAGAAAGCGAGAGCGCGCGAATGCACTCAAGCAAACACAAACAGCACAGCACGATGCGTATTTTTTTTTAAATTGACAAAATAAATCAAAAATGAATCAAAAATAAAAATAAGTGGAAAAAGCGAGAGTGCGCGATCACACAGGAGCAAAGACAAGCAGCGCAGCTTGATGTGTAGTAAAAAAAATAATAAATAGACAACTGGTCGACCTCATTAGAAATAAAAACCCAAAAGATTAGATAGACAAACAAACAAACACATAAATGTGGAGAGAAGGGCAGTGCGCGCAGGAGCAAAGCTAAACAGCAGACAGACCTGAATCCTTATCTTTACAAGGTCGACCTCAGAACTTTGTTCAGTTTGTCTCGGTGACGGATAATGGAAGGAAGGGCAGGCAACTGGTCGACTTCATTTAAATAAACAAATAAAAAATAAGATAAACTCTCAGGAATAGATAAATAATAACAAAAAAATTGTAAAGTGGAGAAAGCGAGAGAGCGCGAATGCACTCAAGCAAACACAAAAAGCACAGTACGATGCGTATTTTTTTTAAATTGGCAAAATAAATCAAAAATAAATCAAAAATAAAAATAAGTAGAAAAGGCGAGAGTGCGCGAGCACACAGGAGCAAAGACAAGCAGCGCAGCTTGATGCGTAGTAAAAAAAATAATAAATAGACAACTGGTCGACCTCATTAGAAATAAAAACCCAAAAGATTAGATAGACAAACAAACAAACACATAAATGTGGATAGAAGGGCAGTGCGGGCAGGAGCAAAGGTAAACAACAGACAGACCTGAATCCTTATCTTTACAAGGTCGACCTCAGAAATTTGTTCAGTTTGTCTCGGTGACGGATAATGGAAGGAAGGGCAGGCAACTGGTCGACTTCATTTAAATAAACAAATAAAAAATGAGATAAACTCTCAGGAATAGATAAATAATAACAAAAAAATTGTAAAGTGGATAAAGCGAGAGAGCGCGAATGCACTCAAGCAAACACAAACAGCACAGCACGATGCGTATTTTTTTTTAAATTGGCAATATAAATCAAAAATAAATCAAAAATAAAAATAAGTGGAAAAGGCGAGAGTGCGCGAGCACACAGGAGCAAAGACAAGCAGCGCAGCTTGATGCGTAGTAAAAAAAATAATAAATAGACAACTGGTCGACCTCATTAGAAATAAAAACCCAACAGATTAGATAGACAAACAAACAAACACATATATGTGGAGAGAAGGGCAGTGCGCGCAGGAGCAAAGGTAAACAGCAGACAGACCTGAATCCTTATCTTTACAAGGTCGACCTCAGAACTTTGTTCAGTTTGTCTCGGTGACGGATAATGGAAGGAAGGGCAGGCAACTGGTCGACTTCATTTAAATAAACAAAAAAAAATAAGATAAACTCTCAGGAATAGATAAATAATAACAAAAAAATTGTAAAGTGGAGAAAGCGAGAGCGCGCGAATGCACTCAAGCAAACACAAACAGCACAGCACGATGCGTATTTTTTTTAAATTGACAAAATAAATCAAAAATAAATCAAAAATAAAAATAAGTGGAAAAGGCGAGAGTTCACGAGCACACAGGAGCAAAGACAAGCAGGGCAGCTTGATGCGTAGTAAAAAAAATAATAAATAGACAACTGGTCGACCTCATTAGAAATAAAAACCCAAAAGATTAGATAGACAAACAAACAAACACATAAATGTGGAGAGATGGGCAGTGCGCGCAGGAGCAAAGGTAAACAGCAGACAGACCTGAATCCTTATCTTTACAAGGTCGACCTCAGAACTTTGTTCAGTTTGTCTCGGTGACGGATAATGGAAGGAAGGGCAGGCAACTGGTCGACTTCATTTAAATAAACAAATAAAAAATAAGATAAACTCTCAGGAATAGATAAATAATAACAAAAAAATTGTAAAGTGGAGAAAGCGAGAGCGCGCGAATGCACTCAAGCAAACACAAACAGCACAGCACGATGCGTATTTTTTTTAAAATTGACAAAATAAATCAAAAATAAATCAAAAATAAAAATAAGTGGAAAAGGCGAGAGTGCGCGATCACACAGGAGCAAAGACAAGCAGCGCAGCTTGATGCGTAGTAAAAAAAATAATAAATAGACAACTGGTCGACCTCATTAGAAATAAAAACCCAAAAGATTAGATAGACAAACAAACAAACACATAAATGTGGAGAGAAGGGCAGTGAGCGCAGGAGCAAAGGTAAACAGCAGACAGACCTGAATCCTTATGTTTCCAAGGTCGACCTCAGAACTTTGTTCAGTTTGTCTCGGTGACGGATAATGGAAGGAAGGGCAGGTAACTGGTCGACTTCATTTAAATAAACAAATAAAATATAAGATAAACTCTCAGGAATAGATAGATAATAACAAAAAAATTGTAAAGTGGAGAAAGCTAGAGCGCGCGAATGCACTCAAGCAAACACAAACAGCACAGCACGATGCGTATTTTTTTAATTGACAAAATAAATCCAAAATAAATCAAAAATAAAAATAAGTGGAAAAGGCGAGAGTGCGCGAGCACACAGGAGCAAAGACAAGCAGGGCAGCTTGATGCGTAGTAAAAAAAAATAATAAATAGACAACTGGTCGACCTCATTAGAAATAAAAACCCAAAAGATTAGATAGACAAACAAACAAACACATAAATGTGGAGAGATGGGCAGTGCGCGCAGGAGCAAAGGTAAACAGCAGACAGACCTGAATCCTTATCTTTACAAGGTCGACCTCAGAACTTTGTTCAGTTTGTCTCGGTGACGGATAATGGAAGGAAGGGCAGGCAACTGGTCGACTTCATTTAAATAAACAAATAAAAAATAAGATAAACTCTCAGGAATAGATAAATAATAACAAAAACATTGTAAAGTGGAGAAAGCGAGAGAGCGCGAATGCACTCAAGCAAACACAAACAGCACAGCACGATGCGTATTTTTTTTTAAATTGACAAATAAATCAAAAATAAAAATAAGTGGAAAAGGCGAGAGTGCGCGAGCACACAGGAGCAAAGACAAGCAGCGCAGCTTGATGCGTAGTAAAAAAAAATAATAAATAGACAACTGGTCGACCTCATTAGAAATAAAAACCCAAAAGATTAGATAGACAAACAAACAAACACATAAATGTGGAGAGAAGGGCAGTGCGCGCAGGAGCAAAGGTAAACAGCAGACAGACCTTAATCCTTATGTTTCCAAGGTCGACCTCAGAACTTTGTTCAGTTTGTCTCGGTGAAGGATAATGGAAGGAAGGGCAGGTAACTGTCGACTTCATTTAAATAAACAAATAAAATATAAGATAAACTCTCAGGAATAGATAAATAATAACAAAAAATTGTAAGTGGAGAAAGCGAGAGGGCGCGAATGCACTCAAGCAAACACAAACAGCACAGCACGATGCGTACTTTTTTTAAATTGACAAAATAAATCAAAAATAAATCAAAAATAAAAATAGGTGGAAAAGGCGAGAGTGCGCGAGCACACAGGAGCAAAGACAAGCAGCGCAGCTTGATGCGTAGTAAAAAAAATAATAAATAGACAACTGGTCGACCTCATTAGAAATAAAAAACCAAAAGATTAGATAGACAAACAAACAAACACATATATGTGGAGAGAAGGGCAGTGCGCGCAGGAGCAAAGGTAAACAGCAGACAGACCTGAATCCTTATCTTTACAAGGTCGACCTCAGAACTTTGTTCAGTTTGTCTCGGTGACGGATAATGGAAGGAAGGGCAGGCAACTGGTCGACTTCATTTAAATAAACAAAAAAAAATAAGATAAACTCTCAGAATAGATAAATAATAACAAAAAAATTGTAAAGTGGAGAAAGCGAGAGCGCGCGAATGCACTCAAGCAAACACAAACAGCACAGCACGATGCGTATTTTTTTTAAATTGACAAAATAAATCAAAAATAAATCAAAAATAAAAATAAGTGGAAAAGGCGAGAGTGCGCGAGCACACAGGAGCAAAGACAAGCAGGGCAGCTTGATGCGTAGTAAAAAAAATAATAAATAGACAACTGGTCGACCTCATTAGAAATAAAAACCCAAAAGATTAGATAGACAAACAAACAAACACATAAATGTGGAGAGATGGGCAGTGCGCGCAGGAGCAAAGGTAAACAGCAGACAGACCTGAATCCTTATCTTTACAAGGTCGACCTCAGAACTTTGTTCAGTTTGTCTCGGTGACGGATAATGGAAGGAAGGGCAGGCAACTGGTCGACTTCATTTAAATAAACAAATAAAAAATAAGATAAACTCTCAGGAATAGATAAATAATAACAAAAAAATTGTAAAGTGGAGAAAGCGAGAGCGCGCGAATGCACTCAAGCAAACACAAACAGCACAGCACGATGCGTATTTTTTTTTAAAATTGACAAAATAAATCAAAAATAAATCAAAAATAAAAATAAGTGGAAAGGCGAGAGTGCGCGATCACACAGGAGCAAAGACAAGCAGCGCAGCTTGATGCGTAGTAAAAAAAATAATAAATAGACAACTGGTCGACCTCATTAGAAATAAAAACCCAAAAGATTAGATAGACAAACAAACAAACACATAAATGTGGAGAGAAGGGCAGTGCGCGCAGGAGCAAAGGTAAACAGCAGACAGACCTGAATCCTTATGTTTCCAAGGTCGACCTCAGAACTTTGTTCAGTTTGTCTCGGTGACGGATAATGGAAGGAATGGCAGGTAACTGGTCGACTTCATTTAAATAAACAAATAAAATATAAGATAAACTCTCAGGAATAGATAGATAATAACAAAAAAATAGTAAAGTGGAGAAAGCGAGAGCGCGCGAATGCACTCAAGCAAACACAAACAGCACAGCACGATGCGTATTTTTTTTAAATTGACAAAATAAATCAAAAATAAATCAAAAATAAAATAAGTGGAAAAGGCGAGAGTGCGCGAGCACACAGAGTAAAGACAAGCAGCACAGCTTGATGCGTAGTAAAAAAAATAATAGACAACTGGTCGACCTCATTAGAAATAAAAACCCAAAAGATTAGATAGACAAACAAACAAACACATAAATGTGGAGAGAAGGGCAGTGCGCGCAGGAGCAAAGGTAAACAGCAGACAGACCTGAATCCTTATCTTTACAAGGTCGACCTCAGAACTTTGTTCAGTTTTCTCGGTGACGAATAATGGAAGGAAGGGCAGGCAACTGGTCGACTTCATTCAAATAAACAAATAAAAAATAAGATAAACTCTCAGGAATAGATAAATAATAAAAAAAATTGTAAAGTGGAGAAAGCGAGAGAGCGCGAATGCACTCAAGCAAACACAAACAGCACAGCACGATGCGTATTTTTTTTTAAAATTGACAAAATAAATCAAAAATAAAAATAAGTGGAAAAGGCGAGAGTGCGCGAGCACACAGGAGCAAAGACAAGCAGCGCAGCTTGATGCGTAGTAAAAAAAATAATAAATAGACAACTGGTCGACCTCATTAGAAATAAAACCCAAAAGATTAGATAGACAAACAAACAAACACATAAATGTGCAGAGAAGGGCAGTGCGTGCAGGAGCAAATGTAAACAGCAGACAGACCTGAATCCTTATCTTTACAAGGTCGACCTCAGAACTTTGTTCAGTTTGTCTCGGTGACGGATAATGGAAGGAAGGGCAGGAAACTGGTCGACTTCATTTAAATAAACAAAAAATAATAAGATAAACTCTCAGGAATAGATAAATAATAACAAAAAAATTGTAAAGTGGAGAAAGCGAGAGCGCGCGAATGCACTCAAGCAAACACAAACAGCACAGCATGATGCGTATTTTTTTTTAAATTGACAAAATAAATCAAAAATAAATCAAAAATAAAAATAAGTGGAAAAGGCGAGACTGCGCGAGCACACAGGAGCAAAGACAAGCAGTGCAGCTTGATGCGTAGTAAAAAAAATAATAAATAGACAACTGGTCGACCTCATTAGAAATAAAAACCCAAAAGATTAGATAGACAAACAAACAAACACATAAATGTGGAGAGAAGGGCAGGGCGCGCAGGAGCAAAGGGAACCAGTAGACAGACCTGAATCCTTATCTTTACAATGTCGACCTCAGAACTTTGTTCAGTTTGTCTCGGTGACGGATAATGGAAGGAAGGGCAGGCAACTGGTCGACTTCATTTAAATAAACAAATAAAAAATAAGATAAACTCTCAGGAATAGATAAATAATAACAAAAAAAATAGTAAAGTGGAGAAAGCGAGAGCGCGCGAATGCACTCAAGCAAACACAAACAGCACAGCACGATGCGTATTTTTTTTTAAAATTGACAAAATAAATCAAAAATAAATCAAAAATAAAAATAAGTGGAAAAGGCGAGAGTTCCCGAGCACACAGGAGCAAAGAAAAGCAGCTCAGCTTGATACGTAGTAAAAAAAATAATAAATAGACAACTGGTAGACCTCATTAGAAATAAAAACCCAAAAGATTAGATAGACAAACAAACAAACACATAAATGTGGAGAGAAGGGCAGTGCGCGCAGGAGCAAAGGTAAACAGCAGACAGACCTGAATCCTTATCTTTACATGGTCGACCTCAGAACTTTGTTCAGTTTCTCTCGGTGACGGATAATGGAAGGAAGGGCAGGCAACTGGGTCGACTTCATTCAAATAAACAAATAAAAAATAAGATAAACTCTCAGGAATAGATAAATAATAATAAAAAATTGTAAAGTGGAGAAAGCGAGAGCGCGCGAATGCACTCAAGCAAACACAAACAGCACAGCACGATGCGTATTTTTTTTAAATTGACAAAATAAATAAAAAATAAATCAAAAATAAAATAAGTGGAAAAGGCGAGAGTGCGCGAGCACACAGGAGCAAAGACAAGCAGCGCAGCTTGATGCGTAGTAAAAAAAATAATAAATAGACAACTGGTCGACCTCATTAGAAATAAAAACCCAAAAGATTAGATAGACAAACAAACAAACACATAAATGTGGAGAGAAGGGCAGTGCGCGCAGGAGCAAAGGTAAACAGCAGACAGACCTGAATACTTATGTTTCCAAGGTCGACCTCAGAACTTTGTTCAGTTTGTCTCGGTGACGGATAATGGAAGGAAGGGCAGGTAACTGGTCGACTTCATTTAAATAAACAAAAAAAAATAAGATAAACTCTCAGGAATAGATAAATAATAACAAAAAAATTGTAAAGTGGAGAAAGCGAGAGCGCGCGAATGCACTCAAGCAAACACAAACAGCACAGCACTATGCGTATTTTTTTTAAATTGACAAAATAAATCAAAAATAAATCAAAAATAAAAATAAGTGGAAAAGGCGAGATTGCGCGACCACACAGGAGGAAAGACAAGCAGTGCAGCTTGATGCGTAGTAAAAAAAATAATAAATAGACAACTGGTCGACCTCATTAGAAATAAAAACCCAAAAGATTAGATAGACAAACAAACAAACACATAAATGTGAATAGAAGGGCAGTGCGGGCAGGAGCAAAGGTAAACAGCAGACAGACCTGAATCCTTATCTTTACAAGGTCGACCTCAGAACTTTGTTCAGTTTGTCTCGGTGACGGATAATGGAAGGAAGGGCAGGTAACTGGTCGACTTCATTTAAATAAACAAATAAAATATAAGATAAACTCTCAGGAATAGATAAATAATAACAAAAAAATTGTAAAGTGGAGAAACCGAGAGCGCGCGAATGCACTCAAGCAAACACAAACAGCACAGCACGATGCGTATTTTTTTTAAATTGACAAAATAAATCAAAAATAAATCAAAAATAAAAATAAGTGGAAAAGGCGAGATTGCGCGACCACACAGGAGGAAAGACAAGCAGTGCAGCTTGATGGGTAGTAAAAAAAATAATAAATAGACAACTGGTCGACCTCATTAGAAATAAAAACCCAAAAGATTAGATAGACAAACAAACAAACACATAAATGTGAATAGAAGGGCAGTGCGGGCAGGAGCAAAGGTAAACAGCAGACAGACCTGAATCCTTATCTTTACAAGGTCGACCTCAGAACTTTGTTCAGTTTGTCTCGGTGACGGATAATGGAAGGAAGGGCAGGTAACTGGTCGACTTCATTTAAATAAACAAATAAAATATAAGATAAAACTCTCAGGAATAGATAAAAAATAACAAAAAAATTGTAAAGTGGAGAAACCGAGAGCGCGCGAATGCACTCAAGCAAACACAAACAGCACAGCACGATGCGTATTTTTTTTAAATTGACAAAATAAATCAAAAATAAATCAAAAATAAAAATAAGTGGAAAAGGCGAGATTGCGCGACCACACAGGAGGAAAGACAAGCAGTGCAGCTTGATGCGTAGTAAAAAAAATAATAAATAGACAACTGGTCGACCTCATTAGAAATAAAAACCCAAAGATTAGATAGACAAACAAACAAACACATAAATGTGGATAAAAGGGCAGTGCGGGCAGGAGAAAAGGTAACCAGCAGACAGACCTGAATCCTTATCTTTACAAGGTCGACCTCAGAACTTTGTTCAGTTTGTCTCGGTGACGGATAATGGAACGAAGGGCAGGTAACTGGTCGACTTCATTTAAATAAACAAATAAAAAATAAGATAACTCTCAGGAATAGATAAATAATAACAAAAAAATTGTAAAGTGGAGAAACGAGAGCGCGCGAATGCACTCAAGCAAACACAAACAGCACAGCACGATGCGTATTTTTTTAAATTGACAAATAAATCAAAAATAAATCAAAAATAAAAATAAGTGGAAAAGGCGAGACTGCGCGAGCACCCAGGAGCAAAGACAAGCAGTGCAGCTTGATGCGTAGAAAAAAAAATAATAAATAGACAACTGGTCGACCTCATTAGAAATAAAAACCCAAAAGATTAGATAGACAAACAAACAAACACATAAATGTTAATAGAAGGCAGTGCGGGCAGGAGCAAAGGTAAACAGCAGACAGACCTGAATCCTTATCTTTACAAGGTCGACCTCAGAACTTTGTTCAGTTTGTCTCGGTGACGGATAATGGAAGGAAGGGCAGGTAACTGGTCGACTTCATTTAAATAAACAAATAAAAAATAAGATAAACTCTCAGGAATAGATAAATAATAACAAAAAATTGTAAAGTGGAGAAAGCGAGAGCGCGCGAATGCACTCAAGCAAACACAAACAGCACAGCACGATGCGTATTTTTTTTTAAATTGACAAAATAAATCAAAAATAAAAATAAGTGGAAAAGGCGAGAGTGCGCGTGCACCCAAGAGCAAAGACAAGCAGCACAGCTTGATGCGTAGTAAAAAAAATAATAAATAGACAACTGGTCGACCTCATTAGAAATAAAAACCCAAAAGATTAGATAGACAAACAAACAAACACATAAATGTGGATAGAAGGGCAGTGCGGGCAGGAGCAAAGGTAAACAGCAGACAGACCTGAATCCTTATCTTTACAAGGTCGACCTCAGAACTTTGTTCAGTTTGTCTCGGTGACGGATAATGGAAGGAAGGGCAGGTAACTGGTCGACTTCATTTAAATAAACAAATAAAAAATAAGATAAACTCTCAGGAATAGATAAATAATAACAAAAAAATTGTAAAGTGGAGAAAGCGAGAGCGCGCGAATTCACTCAAGCAAACACAAACAGCACAGCACGATGCGTATTTTTTTTAAATTGACAAAATAAATCAAAAATAAATCAAAAAATAAAAATAAGTGGAAAAGGCGAGACTGCGCGAGCACACAGGAGCAAAGACAAGCAGTGCAGCTTGATGCGTAGTAAAAAAAATAATAAATAGACAACTGGTAGACCTAATTAGAAATAAAAACCCAAAAGATTAGATAGACAAACAAACAAACACATAAATGTGGAGAGAAGGGCAGGGCGCGCAGGAGCAAAGGGAACCAGTAGACAGACCTGAATCCTTATCTTTACAATGTCGACCTCAGAACTTTGTTCAGTTTGTCTCGGTGACGGATAATGGAAGGAAGGGCAGGCAACTGGTCGACTTCATTTAAATAAACAAATAAAAAAATAAGATAAACTCTCAGGAATAGATAAATATAACAAAAAAATAGTAAAGTGGAGAAAGCGAGAGAGCGCGAATGCACTCAAGCAAACACAAACAGCACAGCACGATGCGTATTTTTTTTTAAAATTGACAAAATAAATCAAAAATAAATCAAAAATAAAAATAAGTGGAAAAGGCGAGAGTGCGCGAGCACACAGGAGCAAAGAAAAGCAGCTCAGCTTGATGCGTAGTAAAAAAAATAATAAATAGACAACTGGTAGACCTCATTAGAAATAAAAACCCAAAAGATTAGATAGACAAACAAACAAACACATAAATGTGGAGAGAAGGGCAGTGCGCGCAGGAGCAAAGGTAAACAGCAGACAGACCTGAATCCTTATCTTTACAAGGTCGACCTCAGAACTTTGTTCAGTTTCTCTCGCTGAAGGATAATGGAAGGAAGGGCAGGCAACTGGTCGACTTCATTCAAATAAACAAATAAAAAATAAGATAAACTCTCAGGAATAGATAAATAATAATAAAAAATTGTAAAGTGGAGAAAGCGAGAGCGCGCGAATGCACTCAAGCAAACACAAACAGCACAGCACGATGCGTATTTTTTTTTTAAATTGACAAAATAAATAAAAAATAAATCAAAAATAAAAATAAGTGGAAAAGGCGAGAGTGCGCGAGCACACAGGAGCAAAGACAAGCAGCGCAGCTTGATGCGTAGTAAAAAAAAATAATAATAGACAACTGGTCGACCTCATTAGAAATAAAAACCCAAAAGATTAGATAGACAAACAAACAAACACATAAATGTGGAGAGAAGGGCAGGGCGTGCAGGAGCAAAGGTAACCAGCAGACAGACCTGAATGCTTATCTTTACAAGGTCGACCTCAGAACTTTGTTCAGTTTGTCTCGGTGACGGATAATGGAAGGAAGGGCAGGCAACTGGTCGACTTCATTTAAATAAACAAATAAAATATAAGATAAACTCTCAGGAATAGATAAATAATACAAAAAGTTGTAAAGTGGAGAAAGCGAGAGCGCGCGAATGCACTCAAGCAAACACAAACAGCACAGCACGATGCGTATTTTTTTTTAAAATTGACAACATAAATCAAAAATAAATCAAAAATAAAAATAAGTGGAAAAGGCGAGAGTGCGCGAGCACACAGGAGCAAAGACAAACAGCGCACCTTGATGCGTAGTAAAAAAAATAATAAATAGACAACTGGTCGACCTCATTAGAAATAAAAACCCAAAAGATTAGATAGACCAGCAAACAAACACATAAATGTGGAGAGAAGGGCAGTGCGTGCAGGAGCAAAGGTAACCAGCAGACAGACCTGAATCCTTATCTTTACAAGGTCGACCTCAGAACTTTGTTCAGTTTGTCTCGGTGACGGATAATGGAAGGACGGGCAGGCAACTGGTCGACTTCATTTAAATAAACAAATAAAAAATAAGATAAACTCTCAGGAATAGATAAATAATAAAAAAATTGTAAAGTGGAGAAAGTGAGAGAGCGCGAATGCACTCAAGCAAACACAAACAGCACAGCACGATGCGTATTTTTTTTTAAATTGACAAAATAAATCAAAAATAAAAATAAGTGGAAAAGGCGAGAGTGCGCGAGCACACAGGAGCAAAGACAAGCAGCGCAGCTTGATGCGTAGTAAAAAAAATAATAAATAGACAACTGGTCGACCTCATTAGAAATGAAAACCCAAAAGATTAGATAGACAAACAAACAAACACATAAATGTGGAGAGAAGGGCAGTGCGTGCAGGAGCAAAGGTAAACAGCAGACAGACCTGAATACTTATCTTTACAAGGTCGACCTCAGAACATTGTTCAGTTTGTCTCGGTGACGGATAATGGAAGGAAGGGCAGATAACTGGTTGACTTCATTTAAATAAACAAAAAATAATAAGATAAACTCTCAGGAATAGATAAATAATAACAAAAAAATTGTAAAGTGGAGAAAGCGAGAGCGCGCGAATGCACTCAAGCAAACACAAACAGCACAGCACGATGCGTATTTTTTTTTAAATTGACAAAATAAATCAAAAATAAATCAAAAATAAAAATAAGTGGAAAAGGCGAGACTGCGCGTGCACCCAAGAGCAAAGACAAGCAGCACAGCTTGATGCGTAGTAAAAAAAATAATAAATAGACAACTGGTCGACCTCATTAGAAATAAAAACCCAAAAGATTAGATAGACAAACAAACAAACACATAAATGTGGAGAAAAGGGCAGTGCGTGCAGGAGCAAAGGTAAACGGCAGACAGACCTGAATCCTTATCTTTACAAGGTCGACCTCAGAACTTTGTTCAGTTTGTCTCGGTGACGGATAATGGAAGGAAGGGCAGGCAACTGGTCGACTTCATTTAAATAAACAAATAAAAAATAAGATAAACTCTCAGGAATAGATAAATAATAACAAAAAAATACTAAAGTGGAGAAAGCGAGAGCGCGCGAATGCACTCCAGCAAACACAAACAGCACAGCACGATGCGTATTTTTTTTTTAAATTGACAAAATAAATCAAAAATAAATCAAAAATGAAAATAAGTGGAAAAGGCGAGAGTGCGCGAGCACACAGGAGCAAAGACAAGCAGCGCAGCTTGATGCGTAGTAAAAAAAATAATAAGTAGACAACTGGTCGACCTCATTAGAAATAAAAACCCAAAAGATTAGATAGACAAACAAACAAACACATAAATGTGGAGAGAAGGGCAGTGCGTGCAGGAGCAAAGGTAAACAGCAGACAGACCTGAATCCTTATCTTTACAAGGTCGACTCAGAACTTTTTTCAGTTGTCTCGGTGACGGATAATGGAAGGAAGGGCAGGCAACTGGTCGACTTCATTTAAATAAACAAATAAAAAATGAGATAAACTCTCAGGAATAGATAAATAATAAAAAAAATTGTAAAATGGAGAAAGCGAGAGAGCGCGAATGCACTCAAGCAAACACAAACAGCACAGCACGATGCGTATTTTTTTTAAAATTGACAAAATAAATCAAAAATAAATCAAAAATAAAAATAAGTGGAAAAGGCGAGAGTGCGCGAGCACACAGGAGCAAAGACAAGCAGCGCAGCTTGATGCGTAGTAAAAAAAATGATAATAGACAACTGGTCGACCTCATTAGAAATAAAAACCCAAAAGATTAGATAGACAAACAAACAAACACATAAATGTGGAGAGAAGGGCAGTGCGTGCAGGAGCAAAGGTAAACAGCAGACAGACCTGAACCTTATCTTTACAAGGTCGACCTCAGAACTTTGTTCTGTTTGTCTCGGTGACGGATAATGGAAGAAGGGCAGGCAACTGGTCGACTTCATTAAATAAAAAAAAATAATAAGATAAACTCTCAGGAATAGATAAATAATAACAAAAAAATTGTAAAGTGGAGAAAGCGAGAGAGCGCGAATGCACTCAAGCAAACACAAACAGCACAGCACGATGCGTATTTTTTTTTTAAAATTGACAAAATAAATCAAAAATAAATCAAAAATGAAAATAAGTGGAAAAGGCGAGAGTGCGCGAGCACACAGGAGCAAAGACAAGCAGCGCAGCTTGATGCGTAGTAAAAAAAATAATAACTAGACAACTGGTCGACCTCATTAGAAATAAAAACCCAAAAGATTAGATAGACAAACAAACAAACACATAAATGTGGAGAGAAGGGCAGTGCGTGCAGGAGCAAAGGTATACAGCAGACAGACCTGAATACTTATCTTTACAAGGTCGACCTCAGAACTTTGTTCAGTTTGTCTCGGTGACGGATAATGGAAGGAAGGGCAGGCAACTGGTCGACTTCATTTAAATAAAAAAAATAATAAGATAAACTCTCAGGAATAGATAAATAATAACAAAAAAATTGTAAAGTGGAGAAAGCGAGAGAGCGCGAATGCACTCAAGCAAACACAAACAGCACAGCACGATGCGTATTTTTTTTTAAATTGACAAAATAAATCAAAAATAAATCAAAAATAAAATAAGTGGAAAAGGCGAGAGTGCGCGAGCACACAGGAGCAAAGACAAGCAGCACAGCTTGATGCGTAGTAAAAAAATAATAGACAACTGGTCGACCTCATTAGAAATAAAAACCCAAAGATTAGATAGACAAATAAACAAACACATAAATGTGGAGAGAAGGGCAGTGCGCGCAGGAGCAAAGGTAAACAGCAGACAGACCTGAATCCTTATCTTTACAAGGTCGACCTCAGAACTTTGTTCAGTTTGTCTCGGTGACGAATAATGGAAGGAAGGGCAGGCAACTGGTCGACTTCATTCAAATAAACAAATAAAAAATAAGATAAACTATCAGGAATAGATAAATAATAAAAAAAATTGTAAAGTGGAGAAAGCGAGAGAGCGCGAATGCACTCAAGCAAACACAAACAGCACAGCACGATACGTATTTTTTTTAAAATTGACAAAATATATCAAAAATAAAAATAAGTGGAAAAGGCGAGAGTGCGCGAGCACACAGGAGCAAAGACAAGCAGCGCAGCTTGATGCGTAGTAAAAAAAATAATAAATAGACAACTGGTCGACCTCATTAGAAATAAAACCCAAAAGATTAGATAGACAAACAAACAAACACATAAATGTGGAGAGAAGGGCAGTGCGTGCAGGAGCAAATGTAAACAGCAGACAGACCTGATCCTTATCTTTACAAGGTCGACCTCAGAACTTTGTTCAGTTTGTCTCGGTGACGGATAATGGAAGGAAGGGCAGGAAACTGGTCGACTTCATTTAAATAAACAAAAAATAATAAGATAAACTCTCAGGAATAGATAAATAATAACAAAAAAATTGTAAAGTGGAGAAAGCGAGAGCGCGCGAATGCACTCAAGCAACACAAACAGCACAGCATGATGCGTATTTTTTTTTAAATTGACAAAATAAATCAAAAATAAAAGTAAGTGGAAAAGGCGAGAGTGCGCGAGCACACAGGAGCAAAGACAAGCAGCGCAGCTTGATGCGTAGTAAAAAAAATAATAAATAGACAACTGGTCGACCCCATTAGAAATAAAAACCCAAAAGATTAGATAGACAAACAAACAAACACATAAATGTGGAGAGATGGGCAGTGTGCGCAGGAGCAAAGGTAAACAGCAGACAGACCTGAATCCTTATCTTTACAAGGTGGACCTCAGAACTTTGTTCAGTTTGTCTCGGTGACGGATAATGGAAGGAAGGGCAGGTAACTGGTCGACTTCATTTAAATAAACAAATAAAAAATAAGATAAACTCTCAGGAATAGATAAATAATAACAAAAAAATTGTAAAGTGGAGAAACCGAGAGCGCGCGAATGCACTCAAGCAAACACAAACAGCACAGCACGATGCGTATTTTTTTTTAATTGACAAAATAAACCAAAAATAAATCAAAAATAAAAATAAGTGGAAAAGGCGAGACTGCGCGTGCACCCAAGAGCAAAGACAAGCAGCACAGCTTGATGCGTAGTAAAAAAAATAATAAATAGACAACTGGTCGACCTCATTAGAAATAAACACCCAAAAGATTAGATAGACAAACAAACAAACACATAAATGTGGATAGAAGGGCAGTGCGGGCAGGAGCAAAGGTAAACAGCAGACAGACCTGAATCCTTATCTTTACAAGGTCGACCTCAGAACTTTGTTCAGTTTGTCTCGGTGACGGATAATGGAAGGAAGGGCAGTAACTGGTCGACTTCATTTAAATAAACAAATAAAAAATAAGATAAACTCTCAGGAATAGATAAATAATAACAAAAAAATTGTAAAGTGGAGAAAGCGAGAGCGCGCGAATTCACTCAAGCAAACACAAACAGCACAGCACGATGCGTATTTTTTTTTAAATTGACAAAATAAATCAAAATAAAAATAAGTGGAAAAGGCGAGACTGCGCGAGCACACAGGAGCAAAGACAAGCAGCGCAGCTTGATGCGTAGTAAAAAAAATAATAAATAGACAACTGGTAGACCTCATTAGAAATAAAAACCCAAAAGATTAGATAGACAAACAAACAAACACATAAATGTGGAGAGAAGGGCAGGGCGCGCAGGAGCAAAGGGAACCAGTAGACAGACCTGAATCCTTATCTTCACAATGTCGACCTCAGAACTTTGTTCAGTTTGTCTCGGTGACGGATAATGGAAGGAAGGGCAGGCAACTGGTCGACTTCATTTAAATAAACAAATAAAAAATAAGATAAACTCTCAGGAATAGATAAATAATAACAAAAAAATAGTAAAGTGGAGAAAGCGAGAGCGCGTGAATGCACTCAAGCAAACACAAACAGCACAGCACGATGCGTAATTTTTTTTTAATTGACAAAATAAATCAAAAATAAATCAAAAATAAAAATAAGTGGAAAAGCCGAGAGTGCGCGAGCACACAGGAGCAAAGACAAGCAGCACAGCTTGATGCGTAGTAAAAAAAATAATAAATAGACAACTGGTCGACCTCATTAGAAATAAAAACCCAAAAGATTAGATAGATAAACCAACAAACACATAAATGTGGAGAGAAGGGCAGTGCGGGCAGGAGCAAAGGTAAACAGCAGACAGACCTGAATCCTTATCTTTACAAGGTCGACCTCAGAACTTTGTTCAGTTTGTCTCGGTGGCGGATAATGGAAGGAAGGGCAGGCAACTGGTCGACTTCATTTAAATAAACAAATAAAAAATTAGATAAACTCTCAGGAATAGTTAAATAATAACAAAAAAATTGTAAAGTGGAGAAAGAGAGAGCGCGCCAATGCACTCAAGCAAACACAAACAGCACAGCACGATGCGTATTTTTTTTAAATTGACAAAATAAATCAAAAATAAAAATTAGTGGAAAAGGCGAGAGTGCGCGAGCACACAGGAGCAAAGACAAGCAGCGCAGCTTGATGCGTAGTAAAAAAAATAATAAATAGACAACTGGTCGACCTCATTAGAAATAAAAACCCAAAAGATTAGATAGACAAACAAACAAACACATAAATGTGGGGAGAAGGGCAGAGCGCGCAGGAGCAAAGGTAAACAGCAGACAGACCTGAATCCTTATCTTTACAAGGTCGACCTCAGAACTTTGTTCAGTTTGTCTCGGTGACGGATAATGGAAGGAAGGGCAGGCAACTGGTCGACTTCATTTAAATAAACAAATAAAAAATAAGATGAACTCTCAGGAATAGATAAATAATAACAAAAAATTGTAAAGTGGAGAAAGAGAGAGCGCGCGAATGCACTCAAGCAATCACAACCAGCACAGCACGATGCGTATTTTTTTTTCAAATTGACAAAATAAATCAAAAATAAAAATAAGTGGAAAAGGCGAGAGTGCGCGAGCACACAGGAGCAAAGACAAGCAGCGCAGCTTCATGCGTAGTAAAAAAAATAATAAATAGACAACTGGTCGACCTCATTAGAAATAAAAATCCAAAAGATAAGATAGACAAACAAACAAACACATAAATGTGGAAAGAAGGGCAGTGCGCGCAGGAGCAAAGGTAAACAGCAGACAGACCTGAATCCTTATCTTACAAGGTCGACCTCAGAACTTTGTTCAGTTTGTCTCGGTGACGGATAATGGAAGGAAGGGCAGGCAACTGGTCGACTTCATTTAATAAACAAATAAAAAATAAGATAAACTCTCAGGAATAGATAAATAATAACAAAAAAATTGTAAAGTGGAGAAAGCGAGAGCGCGCGAAAGCACTCAAGCAAACACAAACAGCACAGCACGATGCGTATTTTTTTTTACAATTGAGAAAATAAATCAAAAATAAAAATAAGTGGAAAAGGCGAGTGTGCGCGAGCACACAGGAGCAAAGACAAGCAGCGCAGCGTGATGCGTAGTAAAAAAAATAATAAATAGACAACTGGTCGACCTCAATAGAAATAAAAACCCAAAAGATAATATAGACAAAGAAACAAACACATAAATTTGGAGAGAAGGGCAGTGCGCGCAGGAGCAAAGGTAAACAGCAGACAGACCTGAATCCTTATCTTTACAAGGTCGAACTCAGAACTTTGTTCAGTTTGTCTCGGTGACGGATAATGGATGGAAGGGTAGGCAATTGGTCGACTTCATTTAAATAAACAAATAAAAAATAAGATAAACTCTCAGGAATAGATAAATAATAACAAAAAAATTGTAAAGTGGAGAAAGCGAGAGCGCGCGAATGCACTCAAGCAAACACAAACAGCACAGCACGATGCGTATTTTTTTTTTAAAATTGACAAAATAAATCAAAAATGAATCAAAATAAAAATAAGTGGAAAAGGCGAGAGTGCGCGAGCACACAGGAGCAAACACAAGCAGCGCAGATTGATGCGTAGTAAAAAAAATAATAAATAGACAACTGGTCGACCTCATTAGAAATAATAACCCAAAAGATTAGATAGACAAACAAACAAACACATAAATGTGGAGAGAAGGGCATTGCGCGCAGGAGCAAAGGTAAACATCAGACAGACCTGAATCCTTATCTTTACAAGTTCGACCTCACAACTTTGTTCAGTTTGTCTCGGTGACGGATAATGGAAGGAAGGGCAGGCAACTGGTCGACTTCATTTAAATAAACAAATAAAAAATAAGATAAACTCTCAGGAATAGATAAATAATAACAAAAAAATTGTAAAGTGGAGAGAGCGAGAGCGCGCGAATGCACTCAAGCAAACACAAACAGCACAGCACGATGCGTATTTTTTTTAAATTGAAAAAATAAATCAAAAATAAATATAAGTGGAAAAGGCGAGAGTGCCGCGAGCACACAGGAGCAAAGACAAGCAGCGCAGCTTGATGCGTAGTAAAAAAAATAATAAATAGACAACTGGTCGACCTCATTAGAAATAAAAACCCAAAAGATTAAATAGACAAACAAACAAACACATAAATGTGGAGAGAAGGGCAGTGCGCGCAGGAGCAAAGGTAAACAGCAGACAGACCTGAATCCTTATCTTTACAAGGTCGACCTCAGAACTTTGTTCAGTTTGTCTCGGTGACGGATAATGGAAGGAAGGGCAGGCAACTGGTCGACTTCATTTAAATAAACAAATAAAAAATAAGATAAACTCTCAGGAATAGATAAATAATAACAAAAAATTGTAAAGTGAGAAAGCGAGAGCGCGCGAGTGCACTCAAGCAAACACAAACAGCACAGCACGATGCGTATTTTTTTTTAATGACAAAATAAATCAAAAATAAAAATAAGTGGAAAAGGCGAGAGTGCGCGAGCACACAGGAGCAAAGACAAGCAGCGCAGCATCATGCGTAGGAAAAAAAATAATAAATAGACAACTGGTCGACCTCATTAGAAATAAAAACCCAAAAGATAAGATAGACAAACAAACAAACACATAAATGTGGAAAGAAGGGCAGTGCGCGCAGGAGCAAAGGTAAACAGCAGACAGACCTGAATCCTTATCTTTACAAGGTCGACCTCAGAACTTTGTTCAGTTTGTCTCGTTGACGGATAATGGAAGGAAGGGCAGGCAACTGGTCGACTTCATTTAAATAAACAAATAAAAAATAAGATAAACTCTCAGGAATAGATAAATAATAACAAAAAAATTGTAAAGTGGAGAAAGCGAGAGCGCGCGAATGCACTCAAGCAAACACAAACAGCACAGCACGATGCGTATTTTTTTTTTAAATTGACAAAATAAATCAAAAATAAAAATAAGTGGAAAAGGCGAGAGTGCGCGAGCACACAGGAGCAAAGACAAGCAGCGCAGCTTGATGCGTAGTAAAAAAAATAATAAATACACAACTGGTCGACCTCATTAGAAATAAAAACCCAAAAGATTAGATAGACAAAGAAACAAACACATAAATGTGGAGAGAAGGGCAGTGCGCGCAGGAGCAAAGGTAAACAGCAGACAGACCTTAATCCTTATCTTTACAAGGTCGACCTCAGAACTTTGTTCAGTTGTCTCGGTGACGGATAATGGAAGGAAGGGCAGGCAACTGGTCGACTTCATTTAAATAAACAAATAAAAAATAAGATAAACTCTCAGGAATAGATAAATAATAACAAAAAAATTGTAAAGTGGAGAAAGCGAGAGCGCGCGAATGCACTCAAGCAAACACAAACAGCACAGCACGATGCGTATTTTTTTTTAAAATTGACAAAATAAATCTAAAATAAAAATAAGTGGAAAAGGCGAGAGTGCGCGAGCACACAGGAGCAAAGACAAGCAGCGCAGCTTGATGTGTAGTAAAAAAAATAATAAATAGACAACTGGTCGACCTCATTAGAAATAAAAACCCAAAAGATTAGATAGACAAACAAACAAACACATAATTGTGGAGAGAAGGGCAGTGTGCGCAGGAGCAAAGGTAAACAGCAGACAGACCTGAATCCTTATCTTTACAAGGTCGACCTCAGAACTTTGTTCAGTTTGTCTCGGTGACGGATAATGGAAGGAAGGGCAGGCAACTGGTCGACTTCATTTAAATAAACAAATAAAAAATAAGATAAACTCTCAGGAATAGTTAAATAATAACAAAAAAATTGTAAAGTGGAGAAAGAGAGAGCGCGCCAATGCACTCAAGCAAACACAAACAGCACAGCACGATGCGTATTTTTTTTTTAATTGACAAAATGAATCAAAAATAAAAATAAGTGGAAAAGGCGAG
>NW_025957676.1:0-32203 GCF_023159225.1 Perognathus longimembris pacificus
GAAAGCGAGAGCGCGCGAATGCACTCCAGCAAACACAAACAGCACAGCACGATGCGTATTTTTTTTTAAATTGACAAAATAAATCAAAAATAAATCAAAAATGAAAATAAGTGGAAAAGGCGAGAGTGCGCGAGCACACAGGAGCAAAGACAAGCAGCGCAGCTTGATGCGTAGTAAAAAAAATAATAAGTAGACAACTGGTCGACCTCATTAGAAATAAAAACCCAAAAGATTAGATAGACAAACAAACAAACACATAAATGTGGAGAGAAGGGCAGTGCGTGCAGGAGCAAAGGTAAACAGCAGACAGACCTGAATCCTTATCTTTACAAGGTCGACCTCAGAACTTTGTTCAGTTTGTCTCGGTGACGGATAATGAAGGAAGGGCAGGCAACTGGTCGACTTCATTTAAATAAACAAATAAAAAATGAGATAAACTCTCAGGAATAGATAAATAATAAAAAAAATTGTAAAATGGAGAAAGCGAGAGAGCGCGAATGCACTCAAGCAAACACAAACAGCACAGCACGATGCGTATTTTTTTTAAAATTGACAAAAATAAATAAAAAATAAATCAAAAATAAAAATAAGTGGAAAAGGCGAGAGTGCGCGAGCACACAGGAGCAAAGACAAGCAGCGCAGCTGATGCGTAGTAAAAAAAATGATAAATAGACAACTGGTCGACCTCATTAGAAATAAAAACCCAAAAGATTAGATAGACAAACAAACAAACACATAAATGTGGAGAGAAGGGCAGTGCGTGCAGGAGCAAAGGTAAACAGCAGACAGACCTGAACCCTTATCTTTACAAGTCGACCTCAGAACTTTGTTCTGTTTGTCTCGGTGACGGATAATGGAAGGAAGGGCAGGCAACTGGTCGACTTCATTTAAATAAAAAAAAATAATAAGATAAACTCTCAGGAATAGATAAATAATAACAAAAAAAATTGTAAAGTGGAGAAAGCGAGAGAGCGCGAATGCACTCAAGCAAACACAAACAGCACAGCACGATGCGTTTTTTTTTTAAAATTGACAAATAAATCAAAAATAAATCAAAAATGAAAATAAGTGGAAAAGGCGAGAGTGCCCGAGCACACAGGAGCAAAGACAAGCAGCGCAGCTTGATGCGTAGTAAAAAAAATAATAAATAGACAACTGGTCGACCTCATTAGAAATAAAAACCCAAAAGATTAGATAGACAAACAAACAACACATAAATGTGGAGAGAAGGGCAGTGCGTTGCAGGAGCAAAGGTAAACAGCAGACAGACCTGAATACTTATCTTTACAAGGTCGACCTCAGAACTTTGTTCAGTTTGTCTCGGTGACGGATAATGGAAGGAAGGGCAGGCAACTGGTCGACTTCATTTAAATAAAAAAAAATAATAAGATAAACTCTCAGGAATAGATAAATAATAACAAAAAAATTGTAAAGTGGAGAAAGCGAGAGAGCGCGAATGCACTCAAGCAAACACAAACAGCACAGCACGATGCGTATTTTTTTTTAAATTGACAAAATAAATCAAAAATAAATCAAAAATAAAAATAAGTGGAAAAGGCGAGAGTGCGCGAGCACACAGGAGCAAAGACAAGCAGCACAGCTTGATGCGTAGTAAAAAAAATAATAGACAACTGGTCGACCTCATTAGAAATAAAACCCAAAAGATTAGATAGACAAACAAACAAACACATAAATGTGGAGAGAAGGGCAGTGCGCGCAGGAGCAAAGGTAAACAGCAGACAGACCTGAATCCTTATCTTTACAAGGTCGACCTCAGAACTTTGTTCAGTTTGTCTCGGTGACGAATAATGGAAGGAAGGGCAGGCAACTGGTCGACTTCATTCAAATAAACAAATAAAAAATAGATAAACTCTCAGGAATAGATAAATAATAAAAAAAATTGTAAAGTGGAGAAAGCGAGAGAGCGCGAATGCACTCAAGCAAACACAAACAGCACAGCACGATGCGTATTTTTTTTTAAAATTGACAAAATATATCAAAAATAAAAATAAGTGGAAAAGGCGAGAGTGCGCGAGCACACAGGAGCAAAGACAAGCAGCGCAGCTTGATGCGTAGTAAAAAAAATAATAAATAGACAACTGGTCGACCTCATTAGAAATAAAACCCAAAAGATTAGATAGACAAACAAACAAACACATAAATGTGGAGAGAAGGGCAGTGCGTGCAGGAGCAAATGTAAACAGCAGACAGACCTGATCCTTATCTTTACAAGGTCGACCTCAGAACTTTGTTCAGTTTGTCTCGCTGACGGATAATGGAAGGAAGGGCAGGAAACTGGTCGACTTCATTTAAATAAACAAAAAAAAATAAGATAAACTCTCAGGAATAGATAAATAATAACAAAAAAATTGTAAAGTGGAGAAAGCGAGAGCGCGCGAATGCACTCAAGCAAACACAAACAGCACAGCATGATGCGTATTTTTTTTTAAATTGACAAAATAAGTCAAAAATAAAAGTAAGTGGAAAAGGCGAGAGTGCGCGAGCACACCGGAGCAAAGACAAGCAGCGCAGCTTGATGCGTAGTAAAAAAAATAATAAATAGACAACTGGTCGACCCATTAGAAATAAAAACCCAAAAGATTAGATAGACAAACAAACAAACACATAAATGTGGATAGAAGGGCAGTGCGGGCAGGAGCAAAGGTAAACAGCAGACAGACCTGAATCCTTATCTTTACAAGGTCGACCTCAGAACTTTGTTCAGTTTGTCTCGGTGACGGATAATGGAAGGAAGGGCAGGTAACTGGTCGACTTCATTTAAATAAACAAATAAAAATAAGATAAACTCTCAGGAATAGATAAATAATAACAAAAAATTGTAAAGTGGAGAAAGCGAGAGCGCGCGAATTCACTCAAGCAAACACAAACAGCACAGCACGATGCGTATTTTTTTTAAATTGACAAAATAAATCAAAAATAAATCAAAAATAAAAATAAGTGGAAAAGGCGAGACTGCGCGAGCACACAGGAGCAAAGACAAGCAGTGCAGCTTGATGCGTAGTAAAAAAAATAATAAATAGACAACTGGTCGACCTAATTAGAAATAAAAACCCAAAAGATTAGATAGACAAACAAACAAACACATAAATGTGGAGAGAAGGGCAGGGCGCGCAGGAGCAAAGGGAACAGTAGACAGACGTGAATCCTTATCTTTACAATGTCGACCTCAGAACTTTGTTCAGTTTGTCTCGGTGACGGATAATGGAAGGAAGGGCAGGCAACTGGTCGACTTCATTTAAATAAACAAATAAAAAATAAGATAAACTCTCAGGAATAGATAAATAATAACAAAAAAATAGTAAAGTGGGGAAAGCGAGAGAGCGCGAATGCACTCAAGCAAACACAAACAGCACAGCACGATGCGTATTTTTTTTTAAAATTGACAAAATAAATCAAAAATAAATCAAAAATAAAAATAAGTGGAAAAGGCGAGAGTGCGCGAGCACACAGGAGCAAAGAAAAGCAGCTCAGCTTGATGCGTAGTAAAAAAAATAATAAATAGACAACTGGTAGACCTCATTAGAAATAAAAACCCAAAAGATTAGATAGACAAACAAACAAACACATAAATGTGGAGAGAAGGGCAGTGCGCGCAGGAGCAAACGTAAACAGCAGACAGATCTGAATCCTTATCTTTACAAGGTCGACCTCAGAACTTTGTTCAGTTTCTCTCCGCTGACGGATAATGGAAGGAAGGCAGGCAACTGGTCGACTTCATTCAAATAAACAAATAAAAAATAAGATAAACTCTCAGGAATAGATAAATAATAATAAAAAATTGTAAAGTGGAGAAGCGAGAGCGCGCGAATGCACTCAAGCAAACACAAACAGCACAGCACGATGCGTATTTTTTTTAAATTGACAAAATAAATAAAAAATAAGTCAAAAATAAAAATAAGTGGAAAAGGCGAGAGTGCGCGAGCACACAGGAGCAAAGACAAGCAGCGCAGCTTGATGCGTAGTAAAAAAAAATAATAAATAGACAACTGGTCGACCTCATTAGAAATAAAAACCCAAAAGATTAGATAGACAAACAAACAAACACATAAATGTGGAGAGAGGGCAGGGCGCGCAGGAGCAAAGGTAACCAGCAGACAGACCTGAATGCTTATCTTTACAAGGTCGACCTCAGAACTTTGTTCAGTTTGTCTCGGTGACGGATAATGGAAGGAAGGGCAGGCAACTGGTCGACTTCATTTAAATAAACAAATAAAATATAAGATAAACTCTCAGGAATAGATAAATAATAACAAAAAGTTGTAAAGTGGAGAAAGCGAGAGCGCGCGAATGCACTCAAGCAAACACAAACAGCACAGCACGATGCGTATTTTTTTTTAAAATTGACAACATAAATCAAAAATAAATCAAAAATAAAAATAAGTGGAAAAGGCGAGAGTGCGCGAGCACACAGGAGCAAAGACAAACAGCGCACCTTGATGCGTAGTAAAAAAAATAATAAATAGACAACTGGTCGACCTCATTAGAAATAAAACCCAAAAGATTAGATAGACCAGCAAACAAACACATAAATGTGGAGAGAAGGGCAGTGCGTGCAGGAGCAAAGGTAACCAGCAGACAGACCTGAATCCTTATCTTTACAAGGTCGACCTCAGAACTTTGTTCAGTTTGTCTCGGTGACGGATAATGGAAGGACGGGCAGGCAACTGGTCGACTTCATTTAAATAAACAAATAAAAAATAAGATAAACTCTCAGGAATAGATAAATAATAAAAAAATTGTAAAGTGGAGAAAGTGAGAGAGCGCGAATGCACTCAAGCAAACACAAACAGCACAGCACGATGCGTATTTTTTTTTAAATTGACAAAATAAATCAAAAATAAAAATAAGTGGAAAAGGCGAGAGTGCGCGAGCACACAGGAGCAAAGACAAGCAGCGCAGCTTGATGCGTAGTAAAAAAAAATAATAAATAGACAACTGGTCGACCTCATTAGAAATGAAAACCCAAAAGATAGATAGACAAACAAACAAACACATAAATGTGGAGAGAAGGGCAGTGCGTGCAGGAGCAAAGGTAAACAGCAGACAGACCTGATACTTATCTTTACAAGGTCGACCTCAGAACATTGTTCAGTTTGTCTCGGTGACGGATAATGGAAGGAAGGGCAGATAACTGGTCGACTTCATTTAAATAAACAAAAAATAATAAGATAAACTCTCAGGAATAGATAAATAATAACAAAAAATTGTAAAGTGGAGAAAGCGAGAGCGCGCGAATGCACTCAAGCAAACACAAACAGCACAGCACGATGCGTATTTTTTTTTAAATTGACAAAATAAATCAAAAATAAATCAAAAATAAAAATAAGTGGAAAAGGCGAGACTGCGCGAGCACACAGGAGCAAAGACAAGCAGTGCAGCTTGATGCGTAGTAAAAAAAATAATAAATAGACAACTGGTCGACCTAATTAGAAATAAAAACCCAAAAGATTAGATAGACAAACAAACAAACACATAAATGTGGAGAGAAGGGCAGGGCGCGCAGGAGCAAAGGGAACCAGTAGACAGACCTGAATCCTTATCTTTACAATGTCGACCTCAGAACTTTGTTCAGTTTGTCTCGGTGACGGATAATGGAAGGAAGGGCAGGCAACTGGTCGACTTCATTTAAATAAACAAATAAAAAATAAGATAAACTCTCAGGAATAGATAAATAATAACAAAAAAATAGTAAAGTGGGGAAAGCGAGAGAGCGCGAATGCACTCAAGCAAACACAAACAGCACAGCACGATGCGTATTTTTTTTAAAATTGACAAAATAAATCAAAAATAAATCAAAAATAAAAATAAGTGGAAAAGGCGAGAGTGCGCGAGCACACAGGAGCAAAGAAAGCAGCTCAGCTTGATGCGTAGTAAAAAAAAATAATAAATAGACAACTGGTAGACCTCATTAGAAATAAAAACCCAAAAGATTAGATAGACAAACAAACAAACACATAAATGTGGAGAGAAGGGCAGTGCGCGCAGGAGCAAACGTAAACAGCAGACAGATCTGAATCCTTATCTTTACAAGGTCGACCTCAGAACTTTGTTCAGTTTCTCTCGCTGACGGATAATGGAAGGAAGGGCAGGCAACTGGTCGACTTCATTCAAATAAACAAATAAAAAATAAGATAAACTCTCAGGAATAGATAAATAATAACAAAAAGTTGTAAAGTGGAGAAAGCGAGAGCGCGCGAATGCACTCAAGCAAACACAAACAGCACAGCACGATGCGTATTTTTTTTTAAAATTGACAACATAAATCAAAAATAAATCAAAAATAAAATAAGTGGAAAAGGCGAGAGTGCGCGAGCACACAGGAGCAAAGACAACAGCGCACCTTGATGCGTAGTAAAAAAAATAATAAATAGACAACTGGTCGACCTCATTAGAAATAAAAACCCAAAAGATTAGATAGACCAGCAAACAAACACATAAATGTGGAGAGAAGGGCAGTGCGTGCAGGAGCAAAGGTAACCAGCAGACAGACCTGAATCCTTATCTTTACAAGGTCGACCTCAGAACTTTGTTCAGTTTGTCTCGGTGACGGATAATGGAAGGACGGGCAGGCAACTGGTCGACTTCATTTAAATAAACAAATAAAAAATAAGATAAACTCTCAGGAATAGATAAATAATAAAAAAAAATTGTAAAGTGGAGAAAGTGAGAGAGCGCGAATGCACTCAAGCAAACACAAACAGCACAGCACGATGCGTATTTTTTTTTTAAATTGACAAAATAAATCAAAAATAAAAATAAGTGGGAAAAGGCGAGAGTGCGCGAGCACACAGGAGCAAAGACAAGCAGCGCAGCTTGATGCGTAGTAAAAAAAATAATAAATAGACAACTGGTCGACCTCATTAGAAATGAAAACCCAAAAGATTAGATAGACAAACAAACAAACACATAAATGTGGAGAGAAGGGCAGTGCGTGCAGGAGCAAAGGTAAACAGCAGACAGACCTGAATACTTATCTTTACAAGGTCGACCTCAGAACATTGTTCAGTTTGTCTCGGTGACGGATAATGGAAGGAAGGGCAGATAACTGGTCGACTTCATTTAAATAAACAAAAAATAATAAGATAAACTCTCAGGAATAGATAAATAATAACAAAAAAATTGTAAAGTGGAGAAAGCGAGAGCGCGCGAATGCACTCAAGCAAACACAAACAGCACAGCACGATGCGTATTTTTTTTTAAATTGACAAAATAAATCAAAAATAAATCAAAAATAAAAATAAGTGGAAAAGGCGAGACTGCGCGTGCACCCAAGAGCAAAGACAAGCAGCACAGCTTGATGCGTAGTAAAAAAAATAATAAATAGACAACTGGTCGACCTCATTAGAAATAAAAACCCAAAAGATTAGATAGACAAACAAACAAACACATAAATGTGGATAGAAGGGCAGTGCGGGCAGGAGCAAAGGTAAACAGCAGAGAGACCTGAATCCTTATCTTTACAAGGTCGACCTCAGAACTTTGTTCAGTTTGTCTCGGTGACGGATAATGGAAGGAAGGGCAGGTAATTGGTCGACTTCATTTAAATAAACAAATAAAAAATAAGATAAACTCTCAGGAATAGATAAATAATAACAAAAAAATTGTAAAGTGGAGAAAGCGAGAGCGCGCGAATTCACTCAAGCAAACACAAACAGCACAGCACGATGCGTATTTTTTTTTAAATTGACAAAATAAATCAAAAATAAATCAAAAATAAAAATAAGTGGAAAAGGCGAGACTGCGCGAGCACACAAGAGCAAAGACAAGCAGTGCAGCTTGATGCGTAGTAAAAAAAATAATAAATAGACAACTGGTCGACCTCATTAGAAATAAAAACCCAAAAGATTAGATAGACCAGCAAACAAACACATAAATGTGGAGAGAAGGGCAGTGCGTGCAGGAGCAAAGGTAACCAGCAGACAGACCTGAATCCTTATCTTTACAAGGTCGACCTCAGAACTTTGTTCAGTTTGTCTCGGTGACGGATAATGGAAGGACGGGCAGGCAACTGGTCGACTTCATTTAAATAAACAAATAAAAAATAAGATAAACTCTCAGGAATTGATAAATAATCAAAAAAAATTGTAAAGTGGAGAAAGTGAGAGAGCGCGAATGCACTCAAGCAAACACAAACAGCACAGCACGATGCGTATTTTTTTTTAAATTGACAAAATAAATCAAAAATAAAAATAAGTGGAAAAGGCGAGAGTGCGCGAGCACACAGGAGCAAAGACAAGCAGCGCAGCTTGATGCGTAGTAAAAAAAATAATAAATAGACAACTGGTCGACCTCATTAGAAATAAAAACCCAAAAGATTAGATAGACAAACAAACAAACACATAAATGTGGAGAGAAGGGCAGGGCGCGCAGGAGCAAAGGTAACCAGCAGACAGACCTGAATGCTTATCTTTACAAGGTCGACCTCAGTACTTTGTTCAGTTTGTCTCGGTGACGGATAATGGAAGGACGGGCAGGCAACTGGTCGACTTCATTTAAATAAACAAATAAAAAATAAGATAAACTCTCAGGAATAGATAAATAATAAAAAAAAATGTAAAGTGGAGAAAGTGAGAGAGCGCGAATGCACTCAAGCAAACACAAACAGCACAGCACGATGCGTATTTTTTTTTTAAATTGACAAAATAAATCAAAAATAAAAATAAGTGGAAAAGGCGAGAGTGCGCGAGCACACAGGAGCAAAGACAAGCAGCGCAGCTTGATGCGTAGTAAAAAAAATAATAAATAGACAACTGGTCGACCTCATTAGAAATAAAAACCCAAAAGATTAGATAGACAAACAAACAAACACATAAATGTGGAGAAAAGGGCAGTGCGTGCAGGAGCAAAGGTAAACGGCAGACAGACCTGATTCCTTATCTTTACAAGGTCGACCTCAGAACTTTGTTCAGTTTGTCTCGGTGACGGATAATGGAAGGAAGGGCAGGCAACTGGTCGACTTCATTTAAATAAACAAATAAAAAATAAGATAAACTCTCAGGAATAGATAAATAATAACAAAAAAATACTAAAGTGGAGAAAGCGAGAGCGCGCGAATGCACTCCAGCAAACACAAACAGCACAGCACGATGCGTATTTTTTTTTAAATTTACAAAATAAATCAAAAATAAATCAAAATGAAAATAAGTGGAAAAGGCGAGAGTGCGCGAGCACACAGGAGCAAAGACAAGCAGCGCAGCTTGATGCGTAGTAAAAAAAATAATAAGTAGACAACTGGTCGACCTCATTAGAAATAAAAACCCAAAAGATTAGATAGACAAACAAACAAACACATAAATGTGGAGAGAAGGGCAGTGCGTGCAGGAGCAAAGGTAAACAGCAGACAGACCTGAATGCTTATCTTTACAAGGTCGACCTCAGAACTTTGTTCAGTTTGTCTCGGTGACGGATAATGGAAGGAAGGGCAGGCAACTGGTCGACTTCATTTAAATAAACAAATAAAAAATGAGATAAACTCTCAGGAATAGATAAATAATAAAAAAAATTGTAAAATGGAGAAAGCGAGAGAGCGCGAATGCACTCAAGCAAACACAAACAGCACAGCACGATGCGTATTTTTTTTTAAATTGACAAAATAAATCAAAAATAAATCAAAAATAAAAATAAGTGGAAAAGGCGAGAGTGCGCGAGCACACAGGAGCAAAGACAAGCAGCGCAGCTTGATGCGTAGTAAAAAAAATGATAAATAGACAACTGGTCGACCTCATTAGAAATAAAAACCCAAAAGATTAGATAGACAAACAAACAAACACATAAATGTGGAGAGAAGGGCAGTGCGTGCAGGAGCAAAGGTAAACAGCAGACAGACCTGAACCCTTATCTTTACAAGGTCGACCTCAGAACTTTGTTCTGTTTGTCTCGGTGACGGATAATGGAAGGAAGGGCAGGCAACTGGTCGACTTCATTTAAATAAAAAATATAATAAGATAAACTCTCAGGAATAGATAAATAATAACAAAAAAATTGTAAAGTGGAGAAACCGAGAGCGCGCGAATGCACTCAAGCAAACACAAACAGCACAGCACGATGCGTATTTTTTTTAAATTGACAAAATAAATCAAAAATAAATCAAAAATAAAAATAAGTGGAAAAGGCGAGACTGCGCGTGCACCCAAGAGCAAAGACAAGCAGCACAGCTTGATGCGTAGTAAAAAAAATAATAAATAGACAACTGGTCGACCCCATTAGAAATAAACACCCAAAAGATTAGATAGACAAACAAACAAACACATAAATGTGGATAGAAGGGCAGTGCGGGCAGGAGCAAAGGTAAACAGCAGACAGACCTGAATCCTTATCTTTACAAGGTCGACTTCAGAACTTTGTTCAGTTTGTCTCGGTGACGGATAATGGAAGGAAGGGCAGGTAACTGGTCGACTTCATTTAAATAAACAAATAAAAAATAAGATAAACTCTCAGGAATAGATAAATAATAACAAAAAAATTGTAAAGTGGAGAAAGCTAGAGCGCGCGAATTCACTCAAGCAAACACAAACAGCACAGCACGATGCGTATTTTTTTTTAAATTGACAAAATAAATCAAAAATAAAAATAAGTGGAAAAGGCGAGACTGCGCGAGCACACAGGAGCAAAGACAAGCAGTGCAGCTTGATGCGTAGTAAAAAAAATAATAAATAGACAACTGGTAGACCTCATTAGAAATAAAAACCCAAAAGATTAGATAGACAAACAAACAAACACATAAATGTGGAGAGAAGGGCAGGGCGCGCAGGAGCAAAGGGAACCAGTAGACAGACCTGAATCCTTATCTTCACAATGTCGACCTCAGAACTTTGTTCAGTTTGTCTCGGTGACGGATAATGGAAGGAAGGGCAGGCAACTGGTCGACTTCATTTAAATAAACAAATAAAAAAATAAGATAAACTCTCAGGAATAGATAAATAATAACAAAAAAATAGTAAAGTGGAGAAGCGAGAGCGCGTGAATGCACTCAAGCAAACACAAACAGCACAGCACGATGCGTATTTTTTTTTAAAATTGACAAAATAAATAAAAAATAAATCAAAAATAAAAATAAGTGGAAAAGGCGAGAGTGCGCGAGCACACAGGAGCAAAGACAAGCAGCGCAGCTTGATGCGTAGTAAAAAAAATAATAAATAGACAACTGGTCGACCTCATTAGAAATAAAACCCCAAAAGATTAGATAGACAAACAAACAAACACATAAATGTGGAGAGAAGGGCAGGGCGCGCAGGAGCAAAGGTAACCAGCAGACAGACCTGAATGCTTATCTTTACAAGGTCGACCTCAGAACTTTGTTCAGTTTGTCTCGGTGACGGATAATGGAAGGAAGGGCAGGCAACTGGTCGACTTCATTTAAATAAACAAATAAAATATAAGATAAACTCTCAGGAATAGATAAATAATAACAAAAAGTTGTAAAGTGGAGAAAGCGAGAGCGCGCGAATGCACTCAAGCAAACACAAACAGCACAGCACGATGCGTATTTTTTTTTAAAATTGACAACATAAATAAAAAATAAATCAAAAATAAAAATAAGTGGAAAAGGCGAGAGTGCGCGAGCACACAGGAGCAAAGACAAACAGCGCAGCTTGATGCGTAGTAAAAAAAATAATAAATAGACAACTGGTCGACCTCATTAGAAATAAAAACCCAAAAGATTAGATAGACCAGCAAACAAACACATAAATGTGGAGAGAAGGGCAGTGCGTGCAGGAGCAAAGGTAACCAGCAGACAGACCTGAATCCTTATCTTTAAAAGGTCGACCTCAGAACTTTGTTCAGTTTGTCTCGGTGACGGATAATGGAAGGAAGGGCAGGCAACTGGTCGACTTCATTTAAATAAACAAATAAAAAATAAGATAAACTCTCAGGAATAGATAAATAATAAAAAAAATTGTAAAGTGGAGAAAGTGAGAGAGCGCGAATGCACTCAAGCAAACACAAACAGCACAGCACGATGCGTATTTTTTTTTTAAATTGACAAAATAAATCAAAAATAAAAATAAGTGGAAAAGGCGAGAGTGCGCGAGCACACAGGAGCAAAGACAAGCAGCGCAGCTTGATGCGTAGTAAAAAAAATAATAAATAGACAACTGGTCGACCTCATTAGAAATGAAAACCCAAAAGATTAGATAGACAAACAAACAAACACATAAATGTGGAGAGAAGGGCAGTGCGTGCAGGAGCAAAGGTAAACAGCAGACAGACCTGAATACTTATCTTTACAAGGTCGACCTCAGAACTTTGTTCAGTTTGTCTCGGTGACGGATAATGGAAGGAAGGGCAGGCAACTGGTCGACTTCATTCAAATAAACAAATAAAAAATAAGATAAACTCTCAGGAATAGATAAATAATAACAAAAAAATAGTAAAGTGGAGAAAGCGAGAGCGCGCGAATGCACTCAAGCAAACAAAAACAGCACAGCACGATGCGTATTTTTTTTTAAATTGACAAAATAAATCAAAAATAAATCAAAAATAAAAATAAGTGGAAAAGGCGAGAGTGCGCGAGCACACAGGAGCAAAGACAAGCAGCAGAGCTTGATGCGTAGTAAAAAAAATAATAGACAACTGGTCGACCTCATTAGAAATAAAAACCCAAAAGATTAGATAGACAAACAAACAAACACATAAATGTGGAGAGAAGGGCAGTGCGCGCAGGAGCAAAGGTAAACAGCAGACAGACCTGAATCCTTATCTTTACAAGGTCGACCTCAGAACTTTGTTCAGTTGGTCTCAGTGACGAATAATGGAAGGAAGGGCAGGCAACTGGTCGACTTCATTCAAATAAACAAATAAAAAATATGATAAACTCTCAGGAATAGATAAATAATAAAAAAAATTGTAAAGTGGAGAAAGCGAGAGAGCGCGAATGCACTCAAGCAAACACAAACAGCACAGCACGATGCGTATTTTTTTTTAAAATTGACAAAATAAATCAAAAATAATATAAGTGGAAAAGGCGAGAGTGCGCGAGCACACAGGAGCAAAGACAAGCAGCGCAGCTTGATGCGTAGTAAAAAAAATAATAAATAGACAACTGGTCGACCTCATTAGAAATAAAAACCCAAAAGATTAGATAGACAAACAAACAAACACATAAATGTGGAGAGAAGGGCAGTGCGTGCAGGAGCAAATGTAAACAGCAGACAGACCTGAATCCTTATCTTTACAAGGTCGACCTCAGAACTTTGTTCAGTTTGTCTCGGTGACGGATAATGGAAGGAAGGGCAGATAACTGGTCGACTTCATTTAAATAACAAAAAATAATAAGATAAACTCTCAGGAATAGATAAATAATAATAAAAAAATTGTAAAGTGGAGAAAGCGAGAGCGCGCGAATGCACTCAAGCAAACACAAACAGCACAGCATGATGCGTATTTTTTTTAAATTGACAAAATAAATCAAAAATAAAAATAAGTGGAAAAGGCGAGACTGCGCGTGCACCCAAGAGCAAAGACAAGCAGCACAGCTTGATGCGTAGTAAAAAAAATAATAAATAGACAACTGGTCGACCTCATTAGAAATAAAAACCCAAAAGATTAGATAGACAAACAAACAAACACATAAATGTGGAGAGAAGGGCAGGGCGCGCAGGAGCAAAGGTAACCAGCAGACAGACCTGAATGCTTATCTTTACAAGGTCGACCTCAGAACTTTGTTCAGTTTGTCTCGGTGACGGATAATGGAAGGAAGGGCAGGCAACTGGTCGACTTCATTTAAATAAACAAATAAAAAATAAGATAAACTCTCAGGAATAGATAAATAATAACAAAAAAATAGTAAAGTGGAGAAAGCGAGAGCGCGCAAATGCACTCAAGCAAACACAAACAGCACAGCACGATGCGTATTTTTTTTTAAATTGACAAAATAAATCAAAAATAAATCAAAAATAAAAATAAGTGGAAAAGGCGAGAGGTGCGCGAGCACACAGGAGCAAAGACAAGCAGCACAGCTTGATGCGTAGTAAAAAAAATAATAAATAGACAACTGGTCGACCTCATTAGAAATAAAAACCCAAAAGATTAGATAGACAAACAAACAAACACATAAATGTGGAGAGAAGGGCAGTGCGCGCAGGAGCAAAGGTAAACAGCAGACAGACCTGAATCCTTATCTTTACAAGGTCGACCTCAGAACTTTGTTCAGTTTGTCTCGGTGACGGATAATGGAAGGAAGGGCAGGCAACTGGTCGACTTCATTCAAATAAACAAATAAAAAATAAGATAAACTCTCAAGAATAGATAAATAATAACAAAAAATTGTAAAGTGGAGAAAGCGAGAGCGCGCGAATGCAGTCAAGCAAACACAAACAGCACAGCACGATGCGTATTTTTTTTTAAATTGACAAAATAAATAAAAAATAAATCAAAAATAAAAATAAGTGGAAAAGGCGAGAGTGCGCGAGCACACAGGAGCAAAGACAAGCAGCGCAGCTTGATGCGTAGTAAAAAAAATAATAAATAGACAACTGGTCGACCTCATTAGAAATAAAAACCCAAAAGATTAGATAGACAAACAAACAAACACATAAATGTGGAGAGAAGGGCAGGGCGCGCAGGAGCAAAGGTAACCAGCAGACAGACCTGAATGCTTATCTTTACAAGGTCGACCTCAGTACTTTGTTCAGTTTGTCTCGTGACGGATAATGGAAGGAAGGGCAGGCAACTGGTCGACTTCATTTAAATAAACAAATAAAATATAAGATAAACTCTCAGGAATAGATTAATAATAACAAAAAGTTGTAAAGTGGAGAAAGCGAGAGCGCGCGAATGCACTCAAGCAAACACAAACAGCACAGCACGATGCGTATTTTTTTTTAAATTGACAAAATAAATCAAAAATAAATCAAAAATAAAAATAAGTGGAAAATCGAGAGTGCTCGAGCACACAGGAGCAAAGACAAACAGCGCAGCTTGATGCGTAGTAAAAAAAATAATAAATAGACAACGGGTCGACCTCATTAGAAATAAAAACCCAAAAGATTAGATAGACCAGCAAACAAACACATAAATGTGGAGAGAAGTGCAGGGCGCGCAGGAGCAAAGGTAACCAGCAGACAGACCTGAATCCTTATCTTTACAAGGTCGACCTCAGAACTTTGTTCAGTTTGTCTCGGTGACGGATAATGGAAGGACGGGCAGTCAACTGGTCGACTTCATTTAAATAAACAAATAAAAAATAAGATAAACTCTCAGGAATAGATAAATAATAAAAAAATTGTAAAGTGGAGAAAGTGAGAGAGCGCGAATGCACTCAAGCAAACACAAACAGCACAGCACGATGCGTATTTTTTTTTTAAATTGACAAAATAAATCAAAAATAAAAATAAGTGGAAAAGGCGAGAGTGCGCGAGCACACAGGAGCAAAGACAAGCAGCGCAGCTTGATGCGTAGTAAAAAAAATAATAAATAGACAACTGGTCGACCTCATTAGAAATAAAAACCCAAAAGATTAGATAGACAAACAAACAAACACATAAATGTGGAGAAAAGGGCAGTGCGTGCAGGAGCAAAGGTAAACGGCAGACAGACCTGAATCCTTATCTTTACAAGGTCGACCTCAGAACTTTGTTCAGTTTGGTCTCGGTGACGGATAATGGAAGGAAGGGCAGGCAACTGGTCGACTTCATTTAAATAAACAAATAAAAAATGAGATAAACTCTCAGGAATAGATAAATAATAAAAAAAATTGTAAAATGGAGAAAGCGAGAGAGCGCGAATGCACTCAAGCAAACACAAACAGCACAGCACGATGCGTATTTTTTTTTAAATTGACAAAATAAATCAAAAATAAATCAAAAATAAAAATAAGTGGAAAAGGCGAGAGTGCGCGAGCACACAGGAGCAAAGACAAGCAGCGCATCTTGATGCGTAGTAAAAAAAATGATAAATAGACAACTGGTCGACCTCATTAGAAATAAAAACCCAAAAGATTAGATAGACAAACAAACAAACACATAAATGTGGAGAGAAGGGCAGTGCGTGCAGGAGCAAAGGTAAACAGCAGACAGACCTGAACCCTTATCTTTACAAGGTCGACCTCAGAACTTTGTTCAGTTTGTCTGGGTGACGGATAATGGAAGGAAGGGCAGGCAACTGGTCGACTTCATTCAAATAAACAAATAAAAAATAAGATAAACTCTCAAGAATAGATAAATAATAACAAAAAATTGTAAAGTGGAGAAAGCGAGAGCGCGCGAATGCACTCAAGCAAACACAAACAGCACAGCACGATGCGTATTTTTTTTTAAATTGACAAAATAAATAAAAAATAAATCAAAAATAAAAATAAGTGGAAAAGGCGAGAGTGCGTGAGCACACAGGAGCAAAGACAAGCAGCGCAGCTTGATGCGTAGTAAAAAAAATAATAAATAGACAACTGGTCGACCTCATTAGAAATAAAAACCCAAAAGATTAGATAGACAAACAAACAAACACATAAATGTGGAGAGAAGGGCAGGGCGCGCAGGAGCAAAGGTAACCAGCAGACAGACCTGAATGCTTATCTTTACAAGGTCGACCTCAGTACTTTGTTCAGTTTGTCTCGGTGACGGATAATGGAAGGAAGGGCAGGCAACTGGTCGACTTCATTTAAATGAACAAATAAAAATAAGATAAACTCTCAGGAATAGATAAATAATAACAAAAAAATACTAAAGTGGAGAAAGCGTGAGCGCGCGAATGCACTCAAGCAAACACAAACAGCACAGCACGATGCGTATTTTTTTTTAAATTGACAAAATAAATGAAAAATAAATCAAAAATAAAAATAAGTGGAAAAGGCGAGAGTGCTCGAGCACACAGGAGCAAGGACAAACAGCGCAGCTTGATGCGTAGTAAAAAAAATAATAAATAGACAACTGGTCGACCTCATTAGAAATAAAAACCCAAAAGATTAGATAGACCAGCAAACAAACACATTAATGTGGAGAGAAGTGCAGGGCGCGCAGGAGCAAAGGTAACCAGCAGACAGACCTGAATCCTTATCTTTACAAGGTCGACCTCAGAACTTTGTTCAGTTTGTCTCGGTGACGGATAATGGAAGGACGGGCAGGCAACTGGTCGACTTCATTTAAATAAACAAATAAAAAATAAGATAAACTCTCAGGAATAGATAAATAATAAAAAAAATTGTAAAGTGGAGAAAGTGAGAGAGCGCGAATGCACTCAAGCAAACACAAACAGCACAGCACGATGCGTATTTTTTTTTAAATTGACAAAATAAATCAAAAATAAAAATAAGTGGAAAAGGCGGAGAGTGCGCGAGCACACAGGAGCAAAGACAAGCAGCGCAGCTTGATGCGTAGTAAAAAAAATAATAAATAGACAACTGGTCGACCTCATTAGAAATAAAAACCCAAAAGATTAGATAGACAAACAAACAAACACATAAATGTGGAGAAAAGGGCAGTGCGTGCAGGAGCAAAGGTAAACGGCAGACAGACCTGAATCCTTATCTTTACAAGGTCGACCTCAGAACTTTGTTCAGTTTGTCTCGGTGACGGATAATGGAAGGAAGGGCAGGCAACTGGTCGACTTCATTCAAATAAACAAATAAAAAATAAGATAAACTCTCAGGAATAGATAAATAATAACAAAAAAATTGTAAAGTGGAGAAAGCGAGAGCGCGCGAATGCACTCAAGCAAACACAAACACCACAGCACGATGCGTATTTTTTTTAAATTGAAAAAATAAATAAAAAATATATCAAAAATAAAAATAAGTGGAAAAGGCGAGAGTGCTCGAGCACACAGGAGCAAAGACAAGCAGCGCACCTTGATGCGTAGTAAAAAAAATAATAAATAGACAACTGGTCGACCTCATTAGAAATAAAAACCCAAAAGATTAGATAGACAAACAAACAAACACATAAATGTGGAGAGAAGGGCAGTGCGGGCAGGAGCAAAGGTAAACAGCAGACAGACCTGAATCCTTATCTTTACAAGGTCGACCTCAGAACTTTGTTCAGTTAGTCTCGGTGACAGATAATGGAAGGAAGGGCAGGCAACTGGTCGACTTCATTCAAATAAACAAATAAAAAATAAGATAAACTCTCAGGAATAGATAAATAATAACAAAAAAATTGTAAAGTGGAGAAAGCGAGAGCGCGTGAATGCACTCAAGCAAACACAAACAGCACAGCATGATGCGTATTTTTTTTTAAAATTGACAAAATAAATCAAAAATAAATCAAAAATAAAAATAAGTGAAAAGGCGAGAGTGCGCGAGCACACAGGAGCAAAGACAAGCAGCGCAGCTTGATGCGTAGTAAAAAAAATAATAAATAGACAACTGGTCGACCTCATTAGAAATAAAAACCCAAAAGATTAGATAGACAAACAAACAAACACATAAATGTGGAGAGAAGGGCAGGGCGCGCAGGAGCAAAGGTAATCAGCAGACAGACCTGAATGCTTATCTTTACAAGGTCGACCTCAGAACTTTGTTCAGTTTGTCTCGGTGACGGATAATGGAAGGAAGGGCAGGCAACTGGTCGACTTCATTCAAATAAACAAATAAAAAATAAGATAAACTCTCAGGAATAGATAAATAATAACAAAAATTGTAAAGTGCAGAAAGCGAGAGCGCGCGAATGCACTCAAGCAAACACAAACAGCACAGGCACGATGCGTATTTTTTTTTTAAATTGACAAAATAAATAAAAAATAAATCAAAAATAAAAATAAGTGGAAAAGGCGAGAGTGCGCGAGCACACAGGAGCAAAGACAAGCAGCGCAGCTTGATGCGTAGTAAAAAAAATAATAAATAGACAACTGGTCGACCTCATTAGAAATAAAAACCCAAAAGATTAGATAGACAAACAAACAAACACATAAATGTGGAGAGAAGGGCAGTGAGCGCAGGAGCAAATGTAAACAGCAGACAGACCTGAATCCTTATCTTTACAAGGTCGACCTCAGAACTTTGTTCAGTTTGTCTCGGTGACGGATAATGGAAGGAAGGGCAGGCAACTGGTCGACTTCATTCAAATAAACAAATAAAAAATAAGATAAACTCTCAGGAATAGATAAATAATAACAAAAAAATTGTAAAGTGGAGAAAGCGAGAGCGCGCGAATGCACTCAAGCAAACACAAACACCACAGCACGATGCGTTTTTTTTTTTAAATTGACAAAATAAATAAAAATATATCAAAAATAAAAATAAGTGGAAAAGGCGAGAGTGCTCGAGCACACAGGAGCAAAGACAAGCAGCGCAGCTTGATGCGTAGTAAAAAAAATAATAAATAAACAACTGGTCGACCTCATTAGAAATAAAAACCCAAAAGATTAGATAGACAAACAAACAAACACATAAATGTGGAGAGAAGGGCAGTGCGGGCAGGAGCAAAGGTAAACAGCAGACAGACCTGAATCCTTATCTTTACAAGGTCGACCTCAGAATTTTGTTCAGTTAGTCTCGGTGACAGATAATGGAAGGAAGGGCAGGCAACTGGTCGACTTCATTCAAATAAACAAATAAAAAATAAGATAAACTCTCAGGAATAGATAAATAATAACAAAAAAATTGTAAAGTGGAGAAAGCGAGAGCGCGCGAATGCACTCAAGCAAACACAAACAGCACAGCACGATGCGTATTTTTTTTAAATTGACAAAAAAATCAAAAATAAATCAAAAATAAAAATATGTGGAAAAGGCAAGAGTGCGCGGGTACACAGGAGCAAAGACAAGCAGAGCAGCTCGATGCGTAGTAAAAAAAATAATAATAGACAACTGGTCGACCTCATTAGAAATAAAAACCCAAAAGATTAGATAGACAAACAAACAAACACATAAATATTTAGAGAAGGGCAGGGCGCGCCGGAGCAAAGGTAACCAGCAGACAGACCTGAATCCTTATCTTTACAAGGTCGACCTCAGAACTTTGTTCAGTTTGTCTCGGTGACGGATAATGGAATGAAGGGCAGGCAACTGGTCGACTTCATTTAAATAAACAAATAAAAAATAAGATAAACTCTCAGGAATAGATAAATAATAAAAAAAATTGTAAAGTGGAGAAAGCGAGGAGAGCGCGAATGCACTCAAGCAAACACAAACAGCACAGCACGATGCGTATTTTTTTTTAATTGACAAAATAAATCAAAAATAAAAATAAGTGGAAAAGGCGAGAGTGCGCGAGCACACAGGAGCAAAGACAAGCAGCGCAGCTTGATGCGTAGTAAAAAAAATAATAAATAGACAACTGGTCGACCTCATTAGAAATAAAAACCCAAAAGATTAGATAGACAAACAAACAAACACATAAATGTGGAGAGAAGGGCAGTGAGCGCAGGAGCAAATGTAACCAGCAGACAGACCTGAATCCTTATCTTTACAAGGTCGACCTCAGAACTTTGTTCAGTTTGTCTCGGTGACGGATAATGGAAGGAAGGGCAGGCAACTGGTCGACTTCATTCAAATAAACAAATAAAAAATAAGATAAACTCTCTGGAATAGATTAATAATAACAAAAAATTGTAAAGTGGAGAAAGCGAGAGCGCGCGAATGCACTCAAGCAAACACAAACACCACAGCACGATGCGTATTTTTTTTAAATTGACAAAATAAATAAAAAATATATCAAAAATAAAAATAAGTGGAAAAGGCGAGAGTGCTCGAGCACACAGGAGCAAAGACAAGCAGCGCACCTTGATGCGTAGTAAAAAAAATAATAAATAGACAACTGGTCGACCTCATTAGAAATAAAAACCCAAAAGATTAGATAGACAAACAAACAAACACATAAATGTGGAGAGAAGGGCAGTGCGGGCAGGAGCAAAGGTAAACAGCAGACAGACCTGAATCCTTATCTTTACAAGGTCGACCTCAGAACTTTGTTCAGTTAGTCTCGGTGACAGATAATGGAAGGAAGGGCAGGCAACTCGTCGACTTCATTCAAATAAACAAATAAAAAATAAGATAAACTCTCAGGAATAGATAAATAATAACAAAAAAATTGTAAAGTGGAGAAAGCGAGAGGCGCGCGAATGCACTCAAGCAAACACAAACAGCACAGCATGATGCGTATTTTTTTTTAAAATTGACAAAATAAATCAAAAATAAATCAAAAATAAAAATAAGTGGAAAAGGCGAGAGTGCGCGAGCACACAGGAGCAAAGACAAGCAGCGCAGCTTGATGCGTAGTAAAAAAAATAATAAATAGACAACTGGTCGACCTCATTAGAAATAAAAACCCAAAAGATTAGATAGACAAACAAACAAACACATAAATGTGGAGAGAAGGGCAGGGCGCGCAGGAGCAAAGGTAACCAGCAGACAGACCTGAATGCTTATCTTTACAAGGTCGACCTCAGAACTTTGTTCAGTTTGTCTCGGTGACGGATAATGGAAGGAAGGGCAGGCAACTGGTCGACTTCATTCAAATAAACAAATAAAAAATAAGATAAACTCTCAGGAATAGATAAATAATAACAAAAAATTGTAAAGTGCAGAAAGCGAGAGCGCGCGAATGCACTCAAGCAAACACAAACAGCACAGCACGATGCGTATTTTTTTTAAATTGACAAAATAAATCAAAATAAATCAAAAATAAAAATAAGTGGAAAAGGCGAGAGTGCGCGAGCACACAGGAGCAAAGACAAGCAGCGCAGCTTGATGCGTAGTAAAAAAAATAATAAATAGACAACTGGTCGACCTCATTAGAAATAAAAACCCAAAAGATTAGATAGACAAACAAACAAACACATAAATGTGGAGAGAAGGGCAGTGAGCGCAGGAGCAAATGTAAACAGCAGACAGACCTGAATCCTTATCTTTACAAGGTCGACCTCAGAACTTTGTTCAGTTTGTCTCGGTGACGTATAATGGAAGGAAGGGCAGGCAACTGGTCGACTTCATTCAAATAAACAAATAAAAAATAAGATAAACTCTCAGGAATAGATAAATAATAACAAAAAAATTGTAAAGTGGAGAAAGCGAGAGCGCGCGAATGCACTCAAGCAAACACAAACACCACAGCACGATGCGTTTTTTTTTTTTAAATTGACAAAATAAATAAAAAATATATCAAAAATAAACATAAGTGGAAAAGGCGAGAGTGCTCGAGCACACAGGAGCAAAGACAAGCAGCGCAGCTTGATGCGTAGTAAAAAAATAATAAATAGACAACTGGTCGACCTCATTAGAAATAAAAACCCAAAAGATTAGATAGACAAACAAACAAACACATAAATGTGGAGAGAAGGGCAGTGCGGGCAGGAGCAAAGGTAAACAGCAGACAGACCTGAATCCTTATCTTTACAAGGTCGACCTCAGAATTTTGTTCAGTTAGTCTCGGTGACAGATAATGGAAGGAAGGGCAGGCAACTGGTCGACTTCATTCAAATAAACAAATAAAAAATAAGATAAACTCTCAGGAATAGATAAATAATAACAAAAAAATTGTAAGTGGAGAAAGCGAGAGCGCGCGAATGCACTCAAGCAAACACAAACAGCACAGCACGATGCGTATTTTTTTTAAATTGACAAATAAATCAAAATAAATCAAAAATAAAAATATGTGGAAAAGGCAAGAGTGCGCGAGTACACAGGAGCAAAGACAAGCAGAGCAGCTCGATGCGTAGTAAAAAAAATAATAAATAGACAACTGGTCGACCTCATTAGAAATAAAAACCCAAAAGATTAGATAGACAAACAAACAAACACATAAATATTTAGAGAAGGGCAGGGCGCGCAGGAGCAAAGGTAACCAGCAGACAGACCTGAATCCTTATCTTTACAAGGTCGACCTCAGAACTTTGTTCAGTTTGTCTCGGTGACGGATAATGGAATGAAGGGCAGGCAACTGGTCGACTTCATTTAAATAAACAAATAAAAAATAAGATAAACTCTCAGGAATAGATAAATAATAACAAAAACATTGTAAAGTGGAGAAAGCGAGAGAGCGCGAATGCACTCAAGCAAACACAAACAGCACAGCACGATGCGTATTTTTTTTAAAATTGACAAAATAAATCAAAAATAAATCAAAAATAAAAATAAGTGGAAAAGGCGAGAGTGCGCGAGCACACAGGAGCAAAGACAAGCAGCGCAGCTTGATGCGTAGTAAAAAAAATAATAAATAGACAACTGGTCGACCTCATTAGAAATAAAAACCCAAAAGATTAGATAGACAAACAAACAAACACATAAATGTGGAGAGAAGGGCAGGGCGCCCAGGAGCAAAGGTAACCAGCAGACAGACCTGAATCCTTATCTTTACAAGGTCGACCTCAGAAATTTGTTCAGTTTGTCTCGGTGACGGATAATGGAAGGAAGGGCAGGCAACTGGTCGACTTCATTTAAATAAACAAAAAATAATAAGATAAACTCTCAGGAATAGATAAATAATAACAAAAAAATTGTAAAGTGGAGAAAGCAAGAGCGCGCGAATGCACTCAAGCAAACACAAACAGCACAGCATGATTCGTATTTTTTTTTAAATTGACAAAATAAATCAAAAATAAATCAAAAATAAAAATAAGTGGAAAATGCGAGAGTGCGCGAGCACACAGGAGGAAAGACAAGCAGCGCAGCTTGATGCGTAGTAAAAAAAATAATAAATAGACAACTGGTCGACCTCATTAGAAATAAAAACCCAAAAGATTAGATAGACAAACAAACAAACACATAAATGTGGAGAGAAGGGCAGTGCGTGCAGGAGCAAAGGTAAAGAGCAGACAGACCTGAACCCTTATATTTACAAGGTCGACCTCAGAACTTTGTTCAGTTTGTCTCGGTGACGGATAATGGAAGGAAGGGCAGGCAACTGGTCGACTTCATTTAAATAAAAAAAATAATAAGATAAACTCTCAGGAATAGATAAATAATAAAAAAAAATTGTAAAGTGGAGAAAGCGAGAGCGCGCGAATGCACTCAAGCAAACACAAACAGCACAGCATGATGCGTATTTTTTTTTAAAATTGACAAAATAAATCAAAAATAATTCAAAAATAAAAATAAGTGGAAAAGGCGAGAGTACGCGAGCACACAGGAGAAAAGACAAGCAGCGCAGCTTGATGCGTAGTAAAAAAATAATAAATAGACAACTGGTCGACCTCATTAGAAATAAAAACCCAAAAGATTAGATAGACAAACAAACAAACACATAAATGTGGAGAGAAGGGCAGGGCGCGCAGGAGCAAAGGTAACCAGCAGACAGACCTGAATCCTTATCTTTACAAGGTCGACCTCAGAACTCTGTTCAGTTTGTCTCGGTGAAGGATAATGGAAGGAAGGGCAGGCAACTGGTCGACTTCATTTAAATGAACAAATAAAAAATAAGATAAACTCTCAAGAATAGATAAATAATAAAAAAAATTGTAAAGTGGAGAGAGCGAGAGCGCGCGAATGCACTCAAGCAAACACAAACAGCACAGCACGATGCGTATTTTTTTTAAATTGAAAAAATAAATCAAAAATAAATATAAGTGGAAAAGGCGAGAGTGCGCGAGCACACAGGAGCAAAGACAAGCAGCGCAGCTTGATGCGTAGTAAAAAAAATAATAAATAGACAACTGGTCGACCTCATTAGAAATAAAAACCCAAAAGATTAGATAGACAAACAAACAAACACATAAATGTGGAGAGAAGGGCAGGGCGCGCAGGAGCAAGGTAACCAGCAGACAGACCTGAATCCTTATCTTTACAAGGTCGACCTCAGAACTTTGTTCAGTTTGTCTCGGTGACGGATAATGGAAGGAAGTGCAGGCAACTGGTCGACTTCATGTAAATAAACAAATAAAAATAAGATAAACTCTCAGGAATAGATAAATAATAACAAAAAAATTGTAAAGTGGAGAGAGCGAGAGCGCGCGAATGCACTCAAGCAAACACAAACAGCACAGCACGATGCGTATTTTTTTTAAATTGAAAAAATAAATCAAAAATAAATATAAGTGGAAAAGGCGAGAGTGCGCGAGCACACAGGAGCAAAGACAAGCAGCGCAGCTTGATGCGTAGTAAAAAAAATAATAAATAGACAACTGGTCGACCTCATTAGAAATAAAAACCCAAAAGATTAAATAGACAAACAAACAAACACATAAATGTGGAGAGAAGGGCAGTGCGCGCAGGAGCAAAGGTAAACAGCAGACAGACCTGAATCCTTATCTTTACAAGGTCGACCTCAGAACTTTGTTCAGTTTGTCTCGGTGACGGATAATGGAAGGAAGGGCAGGCAACTGGTCGACTTCATTTAAATAAAAAAAATAATAAGATAAACTCTCAGTAATAGATAAATAATAACAAACAATTGTAAAGTGGAGAAAGCGAGAGCGCGCGAATGCACTCAAGCAAACACAAACAGCACAGCACGATGCGTATTTTTTTTAAAGTGACAAAATAAATAAAAAATAAATCAAAAATAAAAATAAGTGGAAAAGGCGAGAGTGCGCGAGCACACAGGAGCAAAGACAAGCAGCGCAGCTTGATACGTAGTAAAAAAAATAATAAATAGACAACTGGTCGACCTCATTAGAAATAAAAACCCAAAAGATTAGATAGACAAACAAACAAACACATAAATGTGGAGAGAAGGGCAGTGCGTGCAGGAGCAAAGGTAAACAGCAGACAGACCTGAATCCTTATCTTTACAAGGTCGACCTCAGAACTTTGTTCAGTTTGTCTCGGTGACGGATAATGGAAGGAAGGGCAGGCAACTGGTCGACTTCATTTAAATAAACAAATAAAAAATAAGATAAACTCTCAGGAATAGATAAATAATAACAAAAAAATTGTAAAGTGGAGAAAGCGAGAGCGCGCGAATGCACTCAAGAAAACACAAACAGCACAGCACGATGCGTATTTTTTTTAAATTGACAAAATAAATAAAAAATAAATAAAAAATAAAAATAAGTGGAAAAGGCGAGAGTGCGCGAGCACACAGGAGCAAAGACAAGCAGCGCAGCTTGATGCGTAGTAAAAAAAATAATAAATAGACAACTGGTCGACCTCATTAGAAATAAAAACCCAAAAGATTAGATAGACAAACAAACAAACACATAAATGTGGAGAGAAGGGCAGGGCGCGCAGGAGCAAAGGTAACCAGCAGACAGACCTGAATCCTTATCTTTTCAAGGTCGACCTCAGAACTTTGTTCAGTTTGTCTCGGTGACGGATAATGGAAGGAAGGGCAGGCAACTGGTCGACTTCATTTAAATAAACAAATAAAAAATAAGATAAACTCTCAGGAATAGATAAATAATAAAAAAAATTGTAAAGTGGAGAAAGTGAGAGAGCGCGAATGCACTCAAGCAACACAAACAGCACAGCACGATGCGTAATTTTTTTTTAAATTGACAAAATAAATCAGAAATAAAAATAAGTGGAAAAGGCGAGAGTTCGCGAGCACACAGGAGCAAAGACAAGCAGCGCAGCTTGATGCGTAGTAAAAAAAATAATAAATAGACAACTGGTCGACGTCATTAGAAATAAAAACCCAAAAGATTAGATAGACAAACAAACAAACACATAAATGTGGAAGGAAGGGGCAGTGCGTGCAGGAGCAACGGTAAACTGCAGACAGACCTGAATCCTTATCTTTACAAGGTCGACCTCAGAACTTTGTTCAGTTTGTCTCGGTGAAGGATAATGGAAGGAAGGGCAGGCAACTGGTCGACTTCATTTAAATAAACAAAAAATAATAAGATAAACTCTCAGGAATAGATAAATAATAACAAAAAAATTGTAAAGTGGAGAAAGCGAGAGCGCGCGAATGCACTCAAGCAAACACAAACAGCATAGCACGATGCGTATTTTTTTTAAATTGGCAATATAAATCAAAAATAAATCAAAAATAAAAATAAGTGGAAAAGGCGAGAGTGCGCGAGCACACAGGAGCAAAGACAAGCAGCGCAGCTTGATGCGTAGTAAAAAAAATAATAAATAGACAACTGGTCGACCTCATTAGAAATAAAAACCCAAAAGATTCGATAGACAAACAAACAAACACATAAATGTGGAGAGAAGGGCAGTGCGTGCAGGAGCAAAGATAAACAGCAGACAGACCTGAACCCTTATCTTTACAAGGTCGACCTCAGAACTTTGTTCAGTTTGTCTCGGTGACGGATAATGGAAGGAAGGGCAGGCAACTGGTCGACTTCATTTAAATAAACAAAAGATAATAAGATAAACTCTCAGGAATAGATAAATAATAACAAAAAAATTGTAAAGTGGAGAAAGCGAGAGCGCGCGAATGCACTCAAGCAAACACAAACAGCACAGCACGATGCGTATTTTTTTTTAAATTGGCAATACAAATCAAAAATAAATCAAAAATAAAAATAAGTAGAAAAGGCGAGAGTGCGCGAGCACACAGGAGCAAAGACAAGCAGCGCAGCTTGATGCGTAGTAAAAAAATAATAAATAGACAACTGGTCGACCTCATTAGAAATAAAAACGCAAAAGATTAGATAGACAAACAAACAAACACATAAATGTGGAGAGAAGGGCAGGGCGCGCAGGAGCAAAGGTAACCAGCAGACAAACCTGAATCCTTATCTTTACAAGGTCGACCTCAGAACTTTGTTCAGTTTGTCTCGGTGACGTATAATGGAAGGAAGGGCAGGCAACTGGTCGACTTCATTTAAATAAACAAATAAAAAATAAGATAAACTCTCAGGAATAGATAAATAATAAAAAAAAATTGTAAAGTGGAGAAAGCGAGAGGAGCGCGAATGCACTCAAGCAAACACAAACAGCACAGCACGATGCGTATTTTTTTTTTAAATTGACAAAATAAATCAGAAATAAAAATAAGTGGAAAAGGCGAGAGTGCGCGAGCACACAGGAGCAAAGACAAGCAGCGCAGCTTGATGCGTAGTAAAAAAAATAATAAATAGACAACTGGTCGACGTCATTAGAAATAAAAACCCAAAAGATTAGATAGACAAACAAACAAACACATAAATGTGGAAGGAAGGGCAGTGCGTGCAGGAGCAACGGTAAACAGCAGACAGACCTGAATCCTTATCTTTACAAGGTCGACCTCAGAACTTTGTTCAGTTTGTCTTGGTGACGGATAATGGAAGGAAGGGCAGGCAACTGGTCGACTTCATTTAAATAAACAAAAAATAATAAGATAAACTCTCAGGAATAGATAAATAATAAAAAAAATTGTAAAGTGGAGAAAGCGAGAGCGCGCGAATGCACTCAAGCAAACACAAACAGCACAGCATGATGCGTATTTTTTTTTAAATTGACAAAATAAATCAAAAATAAATCAAAAAAAAAATAAGTGGAAAAGGCGAGAGTGCGCGAGCACACAGGAGCAAAGACAAGCAGCGCAGCTTGATGCGTAGTAAAAAAAATAATAAATAGACAACTGGTCGACCTCATTAGAAATAAAAACCCAAAAGATTAGATAGACAAACAAACAAACACATAAATGTGGAGAGAAGGGCAGTGAGCGCAGGAGCAAATGTAAACAGCAGACAGACCTGAATCCTTATCTTTACAAGGTCTACCTCAGAACTTTGTTCAGTTTGTCTCGGTGACGTATAATGGAAGGAAGGGCAGGCAACTGGTCGACTTCATTCAAATAAACAAATAAAAAATAAGATAAACTCTCAGGAATAGATAAATAATAACAAAAAAATTGTAAAGTGGAGAAAGCGAGAGCGCGCGAATGCACTCAAGCAAACACAAACACCACAGCACGATGCGTTTTTTTTTTTTAAATTGACAAAATAAATAAAAAATATATCAAAAATAAAATTAAGTGGAAAAGGCGAGAGTGCTCGAGCACACAGGAGCAAAGACAAGCAGCGCAGCTTGATGCGTAGTAAAAAAAATAATAAATAGACAACTGGTCGACCTCATTAGAAATAAAAACCCAAAAGATTAGATAGACAAACAAACAAACACATAAATGTGGAGAGAAGGGCAGTGCGGGCAGGAGCAAAGGTAAACAGCAGACAGACCTGAATCCTTATCTTTACAAGGTCGACCTCAGAATTTTGTTCAGTTAGTCTCGGTGACAGATAATGGAAGGAAGGGCAGGCAACTGGTCGACTTCATTCAAATAAACAAATAAAAAATAAGATAAACTCTCAGGAATAGATAAATAATAACAAAAAAATTGTAAAGTGGAGAAAGCGAGAGCGCGCGAATGCACTCAAGCAACACAAACAGCACAGCACGATGCGTATTTTTTTTAAATTGACAAAATAAATCAAAAATAAATCAAAAATAAAAATATGTGGAAGAGGCAAGAGTGCGCGAGTACACAGGAGCAAAGACAAGCAGAGCAGCTCGATGCGTAGTAAAAAAAATAATAAATAGACAACTGGTCGACCTCATTAGAAATAAAAACCCAAAAGATTAGATAGACAAACAAACAAACACATAAATATTTAGAGAAGGGCAGGGCGCGCAGGAGCAAAGGTAACCAGCAGACAGACCTGAATCCTTATCTTTACAAGGTCGACCTCAGAACTTTGTTCAGTTTGTCTCGGTGACGGATAATGGAATGAAGGGCAGGCAACTGGTCGACTTCATTTAAATAAACAAATAAAAAATAAGATAAACTCTCAGGAATAGATAAATAATAACAAAAACATTGTAAAGTGGAGAAAGCGAGAGAGCGCGAATGCACTCAAGCAAACACAAACAGCACAGCACGATGCGTATTTTTTTTTAAATTGACAAAATAAATCAAAAATAAATCAAAAATAAAAATAAGTGGAAAAGGCGAGAGTGCGCGAGCACACAGGAGCAAAGACAAGCAGCGCAGCTTGATGCGTAGTAAAAAAAATAATAAATAGACAACTGGTCGACCTCATTAGAAATAAAAACCCAAAAGATTAGATAGACAAACAAACAAACACATAAATGTGGAGAGAAGGGCAGGGCGCCCAGGAGCAAAGGTAACCAGCAGACAGACCTGAATCCTTATCTTTACAAGGTCGACCTCAGAAATTTGTTCAGTTTGTCTCGGTGACGGATAATGGAAGGAAGGGCAGGCAACTGGTCGACTTCATTTAAATAAACAAAAAATAATAAGATAAACTCTCAGGAATAGATAAATAATAACAAAAAAATTGTAAAGTGGAGAAAGCAAGAGCGCGCGAATGCACTCAAGCAAACACAAACAGCACAGCATGATTCGTATTTTTTTTTAAATTGACAAAATAAATCAAAAATAAATCAAAAATAAAAATAAGTGGAAAATGCGAGAGTGCGCGAGCACACAGGAGGAAAGTCAAGCAGCGCAGCTTGATGCGTAGTAAAAAAAATAATAAATAGACAACTGGTCGACCTCATTAGAAATAAAAACCCAAAAGATTAGATAGACAAACAAACAAACACATAAATGTGGAGAGAAGGGCAGTGCGTGCAGGAGCAAAGGTAAACAGCAGACAGACCTGAACCCTTATATTTACAAGGTCGACCTCAGAACTTTGTTCAGTTTGTCTCGGTGACGGATAATGGAAGGAAGGGCAGGCAACTGGTCGACTTCATTTAAATAAAAAAAAATAATAAGATAAACTCTCAGGAATAGATAAATAATAAAAAAAAATTGTAAAGTGGAGAAAGCGAGAGCGCGCGAATGCACTCAAGCAAACACAAACAGCACAGCATAATGCGTATTTTTTTTTAAAATTGACAAAATAAATCAAAAATAATTCAAAATAAAAATAAGTGGAAAAGGCGAGAGTACGCGAGCACACAGGAGAAAAGACAAGCAGCGCAGCTTGATGCGTAGTAAAAAAAATAATAAATAGACAACTGGTCGACCTCATTAGAAATAAAAACCCAAAAGATTAGATAGACAAACAAACAAACACATAAATGTGGAGAGAAGGGCAGGGCGCGCAGGAGCAAAGGTAACCAGCAGACAGACCTGAATCCTTATCTTTACAAGGTCGACCTCAGAACTCTGTTCAGTTTGTCTCGGTGAAGGATAATGGAAGGAAGGGCAGGCAACTGGTCGACTTCATTTAAATGAACAAATAAAAAATAAGATAAACTCTCAAGAATAGATAAATAATAAAAAAATTGTAAAGTGGAGAGAGCGAGAGCGCGCGAATGCACTCAAGCAAACACAAACAGCACAGCACGATGCGTATTTTTTTTAAATTGAAAAAATAAATCAAAAATAAATATAAGTGGAAAAGGCGAGAGTGCGCGAGCACACAGGAGCAAAGACAAGCAGCGCAGCTTGATGCGTAGTAAAAAAAATAATAAATAGACAACTGGTCGACCTCATTAGAAATAAAAACCCAAAAGATTAGATAGACAAACAAACAAACACATAAATGTGGAGAGAAGGGCAGGGCGCGCAGGAGCAAAGGTAACCAGCAGACAGACCTGAATCCTTATCTTTACAAGGTCGACCTCAGAACTTTGTTCAGTTTGTCTCGGTGACGGATAATGGAAGGAAGGGCAGGCAACTGGTCGACTTCATTTAAATAAACAAATAAAAAATGAGATAAACTCTCAGGAATAGATAAATAATAAAAAAAATTGTAAAATGGAGAAAGCGAGAGAGCGCGAATGCACTCAAGCAAACACAAACAGCACAGCACGATGCGTATTTTTTTTAAAATTGACAAAATAAATCAAAAATAAATCAAAAATAAAAATAAGTGGAAAAGGCGAGAGTGCGCGAGCACACAGGAGCAAAGACAAGCAGCGCAGCTTGATGCGTAGTAAAAAAATAATAAATAGACAACTGTTCGACCTCATTAGAAATAAAAACCCAAAAGATTAGATATACAAACAAACAAACACATAAATGTGGAGAGAAGGGCAGTGTGCGCAGGAGCAAAGGTAAATATCAGACAGACCTGAATCCTTATCTTTACAAGGTCGACCTCAGAACTTTGTTCAGTTTGTCTCGGTGACGGATAATGGAAGGAAGGGCAGGCAACTGGTCGACTTCATTTAAATAAAGAAATAAAAAATAAGATAAACTCTCAGGAATAGATAAATAATAACAAAAAAATTGTAAAGTGGAGAAAGCGAGAGCGCGCGAATGCACTCAAGAAAACACAAACAGCACAGCACGATGCGTATTTTTTTTTAAATTGACAAAATAAATAAAAAATAAATAAAAAATAAAAATAAGTGGAAAAGGCGAGAGTGCGCGAGCACACAGGAGCAAAGACAAGCAGCGCAGCTTGATGCGTAGTAAAAAAAATAATAAATAGACAACTGGTCGACCTCATTAGAAATA
>NW_025957677.1:0-30347 GCF_023159225.1 Perognathus longimembris pacificus
GATTCAGGTCTGTCTGCTGTTTACCTTTGCTCCTGCGCGCACTGCCCTTCTCTCCACATTTATGTGTTTGTTTGTTTGTCTATCTAATATTTTGGGTTTTTATTTCTAATGAGGTCGACCAGTTGTCTATTTATTATTTTTTTTACTACGCATCAAGCTGCGCTGCTTGTATTTGCTCCTGTGTGCTCGCGCACTCTCGCCTTTTCCACTTATTTTATTTTTGATTTATTTTTGATTTATTTTGTCAATTTTAAAAAATACGCATCGTGCTGTGCTGTTTGTGTTTGCTTGAGTGCATTCGCGCGCTCTCGCTTTCTCCACTTTACAATTTTTTTGTTATTATTTATCTATTCCTGAGAGTTTATCTTATTTTTTATTTGTTTATTTAAATGAAGTCGAACAGTTGCCTGCCCTTCCTTCCATTATCCGTCACCGAGACAAACTGAACAAAGTTCTGAGGTCGACCTTGTAAAGATAAGGATTCAGGTCTGTCTGCTGTTTACCTTTGCTCCTGCGCGCACTGCCCTTCTCTCCACATTTATGTGTTTGTTTGTTTGTCTATCTAATCTTTGGGTTTTTATTCTAATGAGGTCGACCAGTTGTCTATTTAATATTTTTTTTACTACGCATCAAGCTGCGCTGCTTGTCTTTGCTCCTGTGTGCTCGCGCACTCTCGCCTTTTCCACTTATTTTTATTTTTGATTTATTTTTGATTTATTTTGTCAATTTTAAAAAAATACGCATCGTGCTGTGCTGTTTGTGTTTGCTTGAGTGCATTCGCGCGCTCTCGCTTTCTCCACTTTACAATTTTTTTGTTATTATTTATCTATTCCTGAGAGTTTATCTTATTTTTTATTTGTTTATTTAAATGAAGTCGAACAGTTGCCTGCCCTTCCTTCCATTATCCGTCACCGAGACAAACTGAACAAAGTTCTGAGGTCGACCTTGTAAAGATAAGGATTCAGGTCTGTCTGCTGTTTACCTTTGCTCCTGCGCGCACTGCCCTTCTCTCCACATTTATGTGTTTGTTTGTTTGTCTATCTAATCTTTTGGGTTTTTATTTCTAATGAGGTCGACCAGTTGTCTATTTAATATTTTTTTTACTACGCATCAAGCTGCGCTGCTTGTCTTTGCTCCTGTGTGCTCGCGCACTCTCGCCTTTTCCACTTATTTTTATTTTTGATTTATTTTTTATTTATTTTGTCAATTTAAAAAAAAAATACGCATCGTGCTGTGCTGTTTGTGTTTGCTTGAGTGCATTCGCGCGCTCTCGCTTTCTCCACTTTACAATTTTTATGTTATTATTTATCTATTCCTGAGAGTTTATCTTATTTTTTATTTGTTTATTTAAATGAAGTCGACCAGTTGCCTGCCCTTCCTTCCATTATCTGTCACCGAGACAAACTGAACAAAGTTCTGAGTTCGACCTTGTAAAGATAAGGATTCAGGTCTGTCTGCTGTTTACCTTTTCTCCTGCGCGCACTGCCCTTCTCTCCACATTTATGTGTTTGTTTGTTTGTCTATCTAATCTTTTGGGTTTTATTTCTAATGAGGTCGACCAGTTGTCTATTTATTATTTTTTTTACTACGCATCAAGCTGCGCTGCTTGTCTTTGCTCCTGTGTGCTCGCGCACTCTCGCCTTTTCCACTTATTTTTATTTTTGATTTATTTTTGATTTATTTTGTCAATTTTAAAAAAAAATACGCATCGTGCTGTGCTGTTTGTGTTTGCTTGAGTGCATTCGCGCGCTCTCGCTTTCTCCACTTTACAATTTTTTTGTTATTATTTATCTATTCCTGAGAGTTTATCTTATTTTTATTTGTTTATTAAATGAAGTCGACCAGTTGCCTGCCCTTCCTTCCATTATCCGTCACCGAGACAAACTGAACAAAGTTCTGAGGTCGACCTTGTAAAGATAAGGATTCAGGTCTGTCTGCTGTTTACCTTTGCTCCTGCGCGCACTGCCCTTCTCTCCACATTTATGTGTTTGTTTGTTTGTCTATCTAATCTTTTGGGTTTTTATTTCTAATGAGGTCGACCAGTTGTCTATTTATTATTTTTTTTACTACGCATCAAGCTGCGCTGCTTGTCGTTGCTCCTGTGTGCTCGCGCACTCTCGCCTTTTCCACTTATTTTTTTTTATTTATTTTTGATTTATTTTGTCAATTTAAAAAAAATACGCATCGTGCTGTGCTGTTTGTTTTTGCTTGAGTGCATTCGCGCGCTCTCGCTTTCTCCAGTTTACAATTTTTTGTTATTATTTATCTATTCCTGAGTGTTTATCTTATTTTTTATTTGTTTATTTAAATGAAGTCGACCAGTTGCCTGTCCTTCCTTCCATTATCCGTCACCGAGACAAACTGAACAAAGTTCTGAGGTCGACCTTGTAAAGATAAGGATTCAGGTCTGTCTGCTGTTTACCTTTGCTCCTGCCCGCACTGCCCTTCTCTCCACATTTATGTGTTTGTTTGTTTGTCTATCTAATCTTTTGGTTTTTTATTTCTAATGAGGTCGACCAGTTGTCCTATTTAATATTTTTTTTACTACGCATCAAGCTGCGCTGCTTGTCTTTGCTCCTGTGTGCTCGCGCACTCTCGCCTTTTCCACTTATTTTTGATTTATTTTTGATTTATTTTGTCAATTTAAAAAAAAAATACGCATCGTGCTGTGCTGTTTGTGTTTGCTTGAGTGCATTCGCGCGCTCTCGCTTTCTCCACTTTTCAATTTTTTTGTTATTATTTATCTATTCCTGAGAGTTTATCTTATTTTTTATTTGTTTATTTAAATGAAGTCGACCAGTTGCCTGCCCTTCCTTCCATTATCTGTCACCGAGACAAACTGAACAAAGTTCTGAGGTCGACCTTGTAAAGATAAGGATTCAGGTCTGTCTGCTGTTTACATTTGCTCCTGCGCGCACTGCCCTTCTCTCCACATTTATATGTTTGTTTGTTTGTCTATCTAATCTTTTGGGTTTTTATTTCTAATGAGGTCGACCAGTTGTCTATTTATTATTTTTTTTACTACGCATCAAGCTGCGCTGCTTGTCTTTGCTCCTGTGTGCTCGCGCACTCTCGCCTTTTCCACTTGTTTTTATTTTTGCTTTATTTTGTAAATTTTAAAAAAAAAATACGCATCGTGCTGTGCTGTTTGTGTTTGCTTGTGTGCATTCGCGCGCTCTCGCTTTCTCCACTTTACAATTTTTTTGTTATTATTTATCTATTCCTGAGAGTTTATCTTATTTTTTATTTGTTTATTTAAATTAAGTCGACCAGTTGCCTGCCCTTCCTTCCATTATCCGTCACCGAGACAAACTGAACAAAGTTCTGAGGTCGACCTTGTAAAGATAGGATTCAGGTCTGTCTGCTGTTTACCTTTGCTCCTGCGCGCACTGCCCTTCTCTCCACATTTATGTGTTTGTTTGTTTGTCTATCTAATATTTTGGGTTTTTATTTCTAATGAGGTCGACCAGTTGTCTATTTATTATTTTTTTTACTACGCATCAAGCTGCGCTGCTTGTATTTGCTCCTGTGTGCTCGCGCACTCTCGCCTTTTCCACTTATTTTTATTTTTGATTTATTTTGTCAATTTTAAAAAAATACGCATCGTGCTGTGCTGTTTGTGTTTGCTTGAGTGCATTCGCGCGCTCTCGCTTTCTCCACTTTACAATTTTTTTGTTATTATTTATCTATTCCTGAGAGTTTATCTTATTTTTTATTTGTTTATTAAATGAAGTCGAACAGTTGCCTGCCCTTCCTTCATTATCCGTCACCGAGACAAACTGAACAAAGTTCTGAGGTCGACCTTGTAAAGATAAGGATTCAGGTCTGTCTGCTGTTTACCTTTGCTCCTGCGCGCACTGCCCTTCTCTCCACATTTATGTGTTTGTTTGTTTGTCTATCTAATCTTTTGGGTTTTTATTTCTAATGAGGTCGACCAGTTGTCTATTTAATATTTTTTTTACTACGCATCAAGCTGCGCTGCTTGTCTTTGCTCCTGTGTGCTCGCGCACTCTCGCCTTTTCCACTTATTTTTATTTTTGATTTATTTTTGATTTATTTTGTCAATTTTAAAAAAATACGCATCGTGCTGTGCTGTTTGTGTTGCTTGAGTGCATTCGCGCGCTCTCGCTTTCTCCACTTTACAATTTTTTTGTTATTATTTATCTATTCCTGAGAGTTTATCTTATTTTTTATTTGTTTATTTAAATGAAGTCGAACAGTTGCCTGCCCTTCCTTCCATTATCCGTCACCGAGACAAACTGAACAAAGTTCTGAGGTCGACCTTGTAAAGATAAGGATTCAGGTCTGTCTGCTGTTTACCTTTGCTCCTGCGCGCACTGCCCTTCTCTCCACATTTATGTGTTTGTTTGTTTGTCTATCTAATCTTTTGGGTTTTTATTTCTAATGAGGTCGACAGTTGTCTATTTAATATTTTTTTTACTACGCATCAAGCTGCGCTGCTTGTCTTTGCTCCTGTGTGCTCGCGCACTCTCGCCTTTTCCACTTATTTTTATTTTTGATTTATTTTTTATTTATTTTGTCAATTTAAAAAAAAAATACGCATCGTGCTGTGCTGTTTGTGTTTGCTTGAGTGCATTCGCGCGCTCTCGCTTTCTCCACTTTACAATTTTTATGTTATTATTTATCTATTCCTGAGAGTTTATCTTATTTTTTATTTGTTTATTTAAATGAAGTCGACCAGTTGCCTGCCCTTCCTTCCATTATCTGTCCACCGAGACAAAGCTGAACAAAGTTCTGAGTTCGACCTTGTAAAGATAAGGATTCAGGTCTGTCTGCTGTTTACCTTTTCTCCTGCGCGCACTGCCCTTCTCTCCACATTTATGTGTTTGTTTGTTTGTCTATCTAATCTTTTGGGTTTTATTTCTAATGAGGTCGACCAGTTGTCTATTTATTATTTTTTTTTACTACGCATCAAGCTGCGCTGCTTGTCTTTGCTCCTGTGTGCTCGCGCACTCTCGCCTTTTCCACTTATTTTTATTTTTGATTTATTTTTGATTTATTTTGTCAATTTTAAAAAAAAATACGCATCGTGCTGTGCTGTTTTGTGTTTGCTTGAGTGCATTCGCGCGCTCTCGCTTTCTCCACTTTACAATTTTTTTGTTATTATTTATCTATTCCTGAGAGTTTATCTTATTTTTATTTGTTTATTTAAATGAAGTCGACCAGTTGCCTGCCCTTCCTTCCATTATCCGTCACCGAGACAAACTGAACAAAGTTCTGAGGTCGACCTTGTAAAGATAAGGATTCAGGTCTGTCTGCTGTTTACCTTTTGCTCCTGCGCGCACTGCCCTTCTCTCCACATTTATGTGTTTGTTTGTTTGTCTATCTAATCTTTTGGGTTTTTATTTCTAATGAGGTCGACCAGTTGTCTATTTATTATTTTTTTTACTACGCATCAAGCTGCGCTGCTTGTCGTTGCTCCTGTGTGCTCGCGCACTCTCGCCTTTTCCACTTATTTTTTTTTATTTATTTTTGATTTATTTTGTCAATTTAAAAAAAAAATACGCATCGTGCTGTGCTGTTTCTGTTTTGCTTGAGTGCATTCGCGCGCTCTCGCTTTCTCCACTTTACAATTTTTTTGTTATTATTTATCTATTCCTGAGAGTTTATCTTATTTTTTATTTGTTTATTTAAATGAAGTCCACCAGTTGCCTGCCCTTCCTTCCATTATCCATCACCGAGACAAACTGAACAAAGTTCTGAGGTCGACCTTGTAAAGATAAGGATTCAGGTCTGTCTGCTGTTTACCTTTGCTCCTGCGCGCACTGCCCTTCTCTCCACATTTATGTGTTTGTTTGTTTGTCTATCTAATCTCTTGGGTTTTTATTTCTTTTCTTTTTTTTTTTTCGCTTTCTGTCTTCCTATTTATTTATTTATTTATTTTTTTTTTCTCATAAAGAGCCTTGGCAAAAATAAGTCTTTAATTTAATTGGACATAAATTTTTTTTACAAGGTGTTGTGCAAAGAGGGTGCAGTTTACATAGTAGGGCAGTGTGTACATTCTTATGATATCTTACAACCTGTTTTTCTATCCCTTGTCTAGGTCAGGTTGACATATATGCAATATACAATGTATCAAGAACATATACAGTATTCACAGACTTGGTCTCTACTGTCTCTCCGTCTCCCTTTGTTAACAGTCATATATCAGGGAGATCATGCCCCTTTGTTTTCTGTGTTCTAGGCTTGTCTCACTCAACATTATTTGTTCGAGTTCCGACCATTTCCCTGCAAATAACAATATTTCACCATTCCTAATCGCTATGTAGTATTCCATTGTGTATAAGTACCATATTTTTTGGATACATTCGTCTGTGGAGGGGCATCTGGGTTGTTTCCATATTTTAGCTATTGTGAATTGTGCCGCGATAAACATGGTAGTACAAATGCTTTTTGATATCTTGGATTTTGCTGTTTAGGATAGATGCCTAGGAGTGGTATGGCTGGATCATAGGGTAGGTCTATATTGAGCTTTTTGAGAAACCTCCATACTGTTTCTCCAAAGTGGTTGTACTAATTTGCACTCCCACCAACAATGGAGAAGGGTTCCTCTTTCCCCTACAGCCCCTCCAGCATTTGTTGTTTCCTGAGTTCAGAGTATAGGCCATTCTAACTGGGGTGAGGTGGTATCTCAGGGTTGTTTTTATTTGCATTTCCTTTATTAGCAGGGATGTGAGCATTTCCTCATATGTTTCTATGCCATTTTTATATCTTCTCTTGTGAAGTCTCTCTTTAGCTCTTTTGCCCATTTCCTAATAGGTTTATTGGGCTTGGAGGGGCTTAGTTTTTTGAGTTCTCTGTAGATGACCGATATCAGGCCTTTGTCTGTTGCTGTGCTGGTAAATATCCTTTCCCATATCGTTGGCTGTCTTTCTATTTTGGTGGCTATGTCCTTAGCTGTGCAGAAGCTTTTTAATTTGTAGTAGTCCCATTTGTCGAGTCTTTCTCCTATTTGTTGTGCCCCTGGGACTCTATTCAGGAAGTTCCTTCCTGTGCCTATAAGTTCTAGTGTCTTTCCTACTCTGTCCTTCAGTAGTTTCAAGGATTCAGGTCTGATGTTGAGGTCCTTGATCCATTTTGAGTTGATCTTGGTGCATGGTGATAGGCTTGGGTCTACTTTGAGTTTTCTGCATATGGCTGCCCAGTTCTCCCGAGCACCAGTAGTTGAAGAGGCTATGTTTATTCCATTGTATATCTTTAGCTCCTTTGTCGAATATCAGTTGGCTGTAAGAGTGCGGTTTTATTTCTGGGTCTTCAGTTCTAATCCATTGGTCTTCCGATCTGTTTTTATACCAATACCATGCTGTTTTTGTTATGATGGCCTTGTAGTAGATCTTGAAGTCAGGTATTGTGATACCTCCTGCATTGCTTTTTTTGCCTAGAATTGCTTTGGCTATTCTAGGTTTTTTGCTGTTCCATATGAATTTATGGATTGGTTTCTCTATTTCAGTGAAGAATGTGGCTGGGATTTTGATAGGTATTGCATTGAATTTGTATAACAATTTGGGCAATATGGCCATTTTCACTATATTGATTCTGCCTACCCATGAGCATGGGAGGTCTTTCCATCTCCTTGTGTCTTCTTTGATTTCCCTTATTAGATTTTTGTAGTTTTCATTGAATAGGTCCGTCACGTCCTTGGTTAAGTTGATCCCTAGGTACTTTATTATTTTTTTGGCTACTCTAAATGGAATTGTTTCCATAATTTCCTTTTCTGTTTGTCTATTGCTGGTGTACAGAAAAGCTGCTGACTTTTGGTGGGTTGATTTTATATCCTGCTACTTTGCCAAATTGGGTTATTAGGTGTAGGAGTTTGGGTACTGAGTTTTTGGGGTCCTTCAGATACAAGATCATGTCGTCTGCGAATAGGGATAACTTGATTTCTTCCTTGCCGATGTGGATCCCTTTGATGTCCTCCTCTTGCCTTATTGCTATGGCTAGGGATTCCAGCACTATGTTGAACAGAAGTGGGGAGAGTGGGCATCCTTGTCTTGTTCCTGATTTTAGGGGGAATGACTTAAGTTTCTCTCCATTTAATATGATATTAGCAGTTGGTCTGTTGTATATGGCTTTTTATTGTTTTGAGGAATGTTCCATCTATTCCTGTTTCTCTCCAAAGCTTTTAGTAGGTATGGATGTTGTATTTTGTCAAAGGCTTTTTGGGCATCGACTGAGATAACAATGTGATTCTTGATTTTAGCTCTGTTTATGTGGTGAATTACGTTGATTGATTTACGGATGTTGAACCATCCTTGTGACTGAGGGATGAAGCCTACTTGGTCATGATGTATGATATTCTTGATCACTTTTCTGGATCCTATTAGCTAATATTTTATTGAGGAGCTTTGCATCTGTGTTCATTAGTGATATTGGTCTGTAGTTTCTCTTTTTTTTGTTGGGTCTTTGCCTGGTTTGGGAATTAGTATGATATTAGCTTCGTAGAATGAGTTTGGAATTTCTCCCTCCATTCTATTTCGCGGAAGAGTTTGAGGAGTATTGGAATTAGCTCCTCACTAAAGGTTTTGTAGAATTCGTTGGTGAATCCATCTGGGCCTGGGCTTTTCTTATTAGGGAGGTTCTTGATTACCTCCTGTATCTCACCGTAAGTTATTGGTTTATTTAGCTGATTTATTTCTTCTTGGTTCAGTTTGGGCAGTTTGTACTTCTCTAAGAATTGATCCATTTCTGTAGAATTATTGTTTTTTGCTGAGTAGAGGTTTTGAAATAGCTCCTTATGATTGTTTGAATATCGTGTGTACTTGTTGTAATTTTTCCTGTGGAGTCCCTGATTTTACGAATATGAGTCTCTTCTCTTCTTTTTTTTGTAAGTCTTGCAAGGGGTCCTGTCAATTTTGTTTATTTTCTCAAAGAAACCAGCTTTTAGTCTTATTTATTTGTTGAATGGTCTTTCTATTTTCAATCAGATTTATCTCTTCTTTAATCTTTGTGATCTCTCCTCTCCTAGTCGTTTTAGATTCTGTCATTTCTTGTTTCTCCAGTTGTTTTAGTTTCATCGTGAGGGTATTCACCTGCTCTGCTTCCATTCTTTTAATGTGGGTGCTGAGTGCAATGATCTTGCCCCTCAGAACTGCCTTAGCTGTGTCCCATAGGTTTCTTTGTGATGTGTTTTCTTTGTCATTGTGGTTTATGAATTCGTTGATTTCATCTTTAATTTGATCTGTGGCCCAAGTGTTGGATAGCAGCGTGGGGGTTTAGCCTCCAAGAGTGTGTATAGGCTCTGTGGTATCCTTTGTTGTTGAGGGTTACCTTTAATCCACTGTGGTCAGATATAATACATGGGATGACGTCAATACTTTTGTATTTGCTGAGGTTCTTTGTGTGGCTATGACGTGGTCTATTTTGGAATATGATCCATGGGCTGCTGAAAAGAAGGTGTATTGGGTCTCTGTAGGGTGAAAGGTTCTATATAGGTCTGTTAGATCCATTTGGGAAATGGTGTTATTTAGGTCCTCAGCTCCCTTACTAATCCTCTGAGTGTTGGATCTGTCTCTTGGAGAGAGAGGAGTATTAAAGTCACCCACTATGATTGTGTTTGCGTCTATCTTGCTCTGTAATTCTTTGAGAATTTGCTTGACATATGTCGGGCCTCTTTTGTTTGGTGAGTATACATTTATCACCGTGATTTCTTGATTCTGGATTTTTCCTTGTATTAATATGTAGTGTCCTTCTTTGTCTTTTTGGTGGACTTTAAAGAGAAGTCAAGCTTGTCTGAGATCAGGATGGCTACACCTGCCGTTTTGGTGGATGCATTTGCTTGGTAGATCTTGCTCCATCCTTTCACTCGAAGCCTGTTTTGTCCCTTGCTGTAAGGTGGGTCTCTTGTAGACAGCAGATGTCAATTTTTGTTTGCGAATCATTCTGCCAGTCTGCTCCTCTTTATCGGGGAGTTTAAAACCATTTATATTTAAAGAGATCAAGGATAAGGGTGTTTTTTCTCCTTCCATTTTCTTGGTGGGCTGTTTTTTCTTCTTTTTTTTTTTTTCTTCTTGTCTTTAGTGAGCTTGTGTTTCTGCTGGGCTTTGGCTATTGAAGTTTCTTTCTGATTCTGTCTGTGTGTCTTTTACGATCTCTGTTGGGTGGGGTTCCCCTCTTAATATTCGCTGTAGGGCTGGTTTTTTATTCACATACTCCTTTAGCTCCTCTTTGGTGTGGAAAGATCTGGTTCTCCCTTCGAATGTGAACTCCAATTTCGCTGGATATTTGATCCGAGGTTGTAAATTGTTATTCTGGAGTACTTGGATGGTGTTCTTCCACTCGCTTCGAGCTTGGTAAGTTTGTGTGGATAAGTCGGATGTTATTCGAATCCTCTTCCCATTGAAAAAAGTTTCCTTCTTCGCTTTGGCTGAATTCAGAATTTGCTCTTTAATCTTGAGGTCTGAAGTCTTGAATATTATGTGCCTTGGGGTGGCTTTCCTGGGGTCTGGCCTGCCAGGTGTCCTATAGGCTTCGGTTACCTGGATGGGGTCCCTGTGAGATTGGGGAAGTTTTCTGCAATAACTTTATTGAGAACATGATTAAGCCCTCTGCTCTGGTATTCGGCTCCTTCTTCTATTCCAATTATGCGCAGATTATATCTCTTGTCTTTGTCCATTAGTTCCTGGATTAGTCTTCCCTGAAGCTTCACCTTTTCTTGGAGTGTGGTCATTTTCTGGTTGTTGTCAGCTGCTTCATCGTCCAGGCGAGAGATTCTGGATTCTATATGGTCTACTCTTTGTGTCATGGTTTCAATTGCGGAGTTTATGGATGTCAGAGAGCTATTTATGGTTGTCATATCAGCTCTGATCGTGGAGATTTCTTCCTTTAAAGAGTTGTATTTTAAATCTATTTTTTCATTCATTTCAATTCTTAGGATGTGGAGATTTTCTTTAAAGTCAGCTTGCATTGTATCCAGTTTTGCTTCCATTTCTTTCTTGGCTTCCTGGGTGGTCCTTCCAGATTTCCGCTCTAAATTCCTGGAATTGTTTTCTGATTTCATTTCTGACGCTTTCGATCATTCCTGTTAACATGGCCTCATTTGCTTTTTTAGTCTCCATCTCCTCTTCAGTCGTGCTGCTTTTTGGAGCTGGCGAGTTGGCTTGCCCTTTGATGAACTGAGTTATGTTTCTTTGTGATTTGCGCATCTGGAGATCTGGATGGCTTCTCAGGTTTGGTTTGTAGCTCCTCCCTCCCTCCTGTGTAGACGTGTCTACGGGCAGCAGGTGCTGTCGCTGTGTCCCCCGCCCACCAGTGCAGGGTACGCCTACCAGAGCGGGCGCTGTCGCCGGGGCCCCCCGCCCTCCTGTGCGCTGTGCGTTCAGTGCAACAGGCACTTCGGCGGGATATGCCTCCCAGAGCAAGTCCTGGGTTGTTGGGTTGTGCTTGCGCCCTCCCACGAGTCCGTTGTGGGGGGGGGGTACGTGTGGGGCCCAGTGGGATCGACTGTCCGGGTGTGGCTTGGCACCTTCAGACCTCACCTCCGCTGTTAGGAGGGGGGACGTGATCAGGCTCAAGTGACCCTGCTGGGCTGGTATTGCCCAGCAGCGCCTGTGGTTTTAGTTGTAAGAGTCTGCGAGGTCCAGGCGCCCTCAGGTGGGGTTTGCACAACCGGCTGTCTCCCGGCCCCTGTAGGGAAGGGGGCGGGGCTGGTTCTGCCAGTTCAGGAACCTGTGGGGTGTTGGTGCTGCTGAGCCCTTCCCCTGCTAAACTGACTTCCCAGCGCCTGATGGGGGTTTCCCCGCCTGATTTGTGGGTTCTTTGTTCCCTCAGGGGTGGGGGAGGGGGGAGGGGAGGGCACTCACTTTTGCTGCTTTGTGTGTGTGTCCCGCGCTGCCGTTGGCCCTCCAGGGGTTGGCTAAGTGTCGTGGTAGCTTCCCTGGTTCCCGATTTCTGCCGCGCTGGGTTCCCTTGTCCAATGGGTTTTTATTTTAATGAGGTCGACCAGTTGTCTATTTATTATTTTTTTTACTACGCATCAAGCTGCGATGCTTGTCTTTGTTCCTGTGTGCTCGCGCACTCTCGCCCTTTTCCACTTATTTTTATTTTTGATTTATTTTTGATTTATTTTGTCAATTTAAAAAAAAAATACGAATCGTGCTGTGGTGTTTGTGTTTGCTTGAGTGCATTCGCGCGCTCTCCCTTACTCCACTTTACAATTTTTTTGTTATTATTTATCTATTCCTGAGAGTTTATCTTATTTTTTATTTGTTTATTTAAATGAAGTCGACCAGTTGCCTGCCCTTCCTTCCATTATCCGTCACCGAGACAAACTGAACAAAGTTCTGAGGTCGACCTTGTAAAGATAAGGATTCAGGTCTGTCTGCTGTTTACCTTTGCTCCTGCGCGCACTGCCTTTTCTCCACATTTATGTGTTTGTTTGTTTGTCTATCTAATCTTTTGGGTTTTTATTTCTAATGAGGTCGACCAGTTGTCTATTTATTATTTTTTTTTACTACGCATCAAGCTGCGCTGCTTGTCTTTGCTCCTGTGTGCTCGCGCACTCTCGCCTTTTCCACTTATTTTTATTTTTGATTTATTTTTGATTTATTTTGTCAATTTAAAAAAAAATACGCATCGTGCTGTGCTGTTTGTGTTTGCTTGAGTGCATTCGCGCGCTCTCGCCTTTCTCCACTTTACAATTTTTTTGTTATTATTTATCTATTCCTGAGAGTTTATCTTATTTTTTATTTGTTTATTTAAATGAAGTCGACCAGTTGCCTGCCCTTCCTTCCATTATCCGTCACCGAGACAAACTGAACAAAGTTCTGAGGTCGACCTTGTAAAGATAAGGATTCAGGTCCTGTCTGCTGTTTACCTTTGCTCCTGCGCGCACTGCCCTTCTCTCCCACATTATGTGTTTGTTTGTTTGTCTATCTAATCTTTTGGGTTTTTATTTCTAATGAGTTCGACCAGTTGTCTATTTATTACTTTTTTTACTACGCATCAAGCGCGCTGCTTGTCTTTGCTCCTGTGTACTCGCGCACTCTCGCCTTTTCCTCTTATTTTTATTTTTGATTTATTTTTGATTTATTTTGTCACTTTAAAAAAAAAAATATGCATAGTGCTGTGCTGTTTGTGTTTGCTTGAGTGCATTCGCGCGCTCATCGCATTCTCCACTTTACAATTTTTTTGTTATTATTTATCTATTCCTGAGAGTTTATCTTATTTTTTATTTGTTTATTTAAATGAAGTCGACCCAGTTGCCTGCCCTTCCTTCCATTATCCGTCACCGAGACAAACTGAACAAATTTCTGAGGTCGACCTTGTAAAGATAAGGATTCAGGTCTGTCTGCTGTTTACCTTTGCTCCTGCGCGCACTGCCCTTCTCTCCATATTTATGTGTTTGTTTGTTTGTCTATCTAATCTTTTGGGTTTTATTTCTAATGAGGTCGACCAGTTGTCTATTTATTATTTTTTTTACTACGCATCAAGCTGCGCTGCTTGTCTTTGCTCCTGTGTGCTCGCGCACTCTCGCCTTTTCCACTTATTTTTATTTTTGATTCATTTTTGATTTACTTTGTCAATTTTAAAAAAAATACGCATCGTGCTGTGCTGTTTGTGTTTTGCTTGAGTGCATTCGCGCGCTCTCGCTTTCTCCACTTTACAATTTTTTTGTTATTATTTATCTATTCCTGAGAGTTTATCTTATTTTTTATTTGTTTATTTAAAGGAAGTCGACCAGTTGCCTGCCCTTCCTTCCATTATCCGTCACCGAGACAAACTGAACAAAGTTCTGAGGTCGACCCTTGTAAAGATAAGGATTCAGGTCTGTCTGCTGTTTACCTTTGCTCCTGCGCGCACTGCCCTTCTCTCCACATTTATATGTTTGTTTGTTTGTCTATCTAATCTTTTGGGTTTTTAATTCTAATGAGGTCGACCAGTTGTCCTATTATTATGTTTTTTACTGCGCATCAAGCTGCGCTGCTTGTCTTTGCTCCTGTGTGCTCGCGCACTCTCGCCTTTTCCACTTATTTTTATTTTTGATTTATTTTGTCAATTTAAAAAAAATACGCATCGTGCTGTGCTGTTTGTGTTTGCTTGAGTGCATTCGCGCGCTCTCGCTTTCCTCCACTTACAATTTTTTTGTTATTATTTATCTATTCTTGAGAGTTTATCTTATTTTTTATTTGTTTATTTAAATAAAGTCGACCAGTTGCCTGCCCTTCCTTCCATTATCCGTCACCGAGACAAACTGAACAAAGTTCTGAAGTCGACCTTGTAAAGATAAGGATTCAGGTCTGTCTGCTGTTTACCTTTGCTCCTGCGCGCACTGCCCTTCTCTCCACATTTATGTGTTTGTTTGTTTGTCTATCTAACCTTTTGGGTTCTTATTTCTAATGAGGTCGACAAGTTGTCTATTTATTATTTTTTTACTACGCATCAGGCTGCGCTGCTTGTCTTTGCTCCTGTGTGCTCGCGCACTCTCGCCTTTTCCACTTATTTTTATTTTTGATTTATTTTGATTTATTTGTCAATTTTTAAAAAAAAATACGCATCGTGCTGTGCTGTTTGTGTTTGCTTGAGTGCATTCGCGCGCTCTCGCTTTCTCCACTTTACAATTTTTTGTTATTATTTATCTATTCCTGAGAGTTTATCTTATTTTTTATTTGTTTATTTAAATGAAGTCGACCAGCTTGCCTGCCCTTCCTTCCATTATCCGTCACCGAGACAAACTGAACAAAGTTCTGAGGTCGACCTTGTAAAGATAAGGATTCAGGTCTGTCTGCTGTTTACCTTTGCTCCTGCGCGCACTGCCCTTCTCTCCACATTTATGTGTTTGTTTGTTTTTCTATCTAATCTTTTGGGTTTTTATTTCTAATGAGGTCGACCAGTTGTCTATTTATTATTTTTTTTACTACGCATCAAGCTGCGCTGCTTGTCTTTGCTCCTGTGTGCTCGCGCACTCTCGCCTTTTCCACTTATTTTTATTTTTGATTTATTTTTGATTTATTTTGTCAATTTAAAAAAAAATACGCATCCTGCTGTGCTGTTTGTGTTTGCTTGAGTGCATTCGCGCGCTCTCGCTTTCTCCACTTTACAATTTTTTTGTTATTATTTATCTATTCCTGAGAGTTTATCTTATTTTTTATTTGTTTATTTAAATGAAGTCGACCAGTTGCCTGCCCTTCCTTCCATTATCCGTCACCGAGACAAACTGAACAAAGTTCTGAGGTCGACCTTGTAAAGATAAGGATTCAGGTCTGTCTGCTGTTTACCTTTGCTCCTGCGCGCACTGCCCTTTTCTCCACATTTATGTGTTTGTTTGTTTGTCTATCTAATCTTTTGGGTTTTTATTTCTAATGAGGTCGACCAGTTGTCTATTTATTATTTTTTTTACTACGCATCAAGCTGCGCTGCTTGTCTTTGCTCCTGTGTGCTCGCGCACTCTCGCCTTTTCCACTTATTTTTATTTTTGATTTATTTTTGATTTATTTTGTCAATTTAAAAAAAAATACGCATCGTGCTGTGCTGTTTGTGTTTGCTTGAGTGCATTCGCGCGCTCTCGCTTTCTCCACTTTACAATTTTTTTGTTATTATTTATCTATTCCTGAGAGTTTATCTTATTTTTTATTTGTTTATTTAAATGAAGTCGACCAGTTGCCTGCCCTTCCTTCCATTATCCGTCACCGAGACAAACTGAACAAAGTTCTGAGGTCGACCTTGTAAAGATAAGGATTCAGGTCTGTCTGCTGTTTACCTTTGCTCCTGCGCGCACTGCCCTTCTCTCCACATTTATGTGTTTGTTTGTTTGTCTATCTAATCTTTTGGGTTTTTATTTCTAATGAGTTCGACCAGTTGTCTATTTATTACTTTTTTTACTACGCATCAAGCTGCGCTGCTTGTCTTTGCTCCTGTGTACTCGCGCACTCTCGCCTTTTCCTCTTATTTTTATTTTTGATTTATTTTGATTTATTTTGTCAATTTAAAAAAAAAATATGCATAGTGCTGTGCTGTTTGTGTTTGCTTGAGTGCATTCGCGCGCTCTCCGCATTCTCCACTTTACAATTTTTTTGTTATTATTTATCTATTCCTGAGAGTTTATCTTATTTTTTATTTGTTTATTTAAATGAAGTCGACCAGTTGCCTGCCCTTCCTTCCATTATCCGTCACCGAGACAAACTGAACAAATTTCTGAGGTCGACCTTGTAAAGATAAGGATCAGGTCTGTCTGCTGTTTACCTTTGCTCCTGCGCGCACTGCCCTTCTCTCCATATTTATGTGTTGTTTGTTTGTCTATCTAATCTTTTGGGTTTTTATTTCTAATGAGGTCGACCAGTTGTCTATTTATTATTTTTTTTACTACGCATCAAGCTGCGCTGCTTGTCTTTGCTCCTGTGTGCTCGCGCACTCTCGCCTTTTCCACTTATTTTTATTTTTGATTCATTTTTGATTTACTTTGTCAATTTTAAAAAAAATACGCATCGTGCTGTGCTGTTTGTGTTTGCTTGAGTGCATTCGCGCGCTCTCGCTTTCTCCACTTTACAATTTTTTTGTTATTATTTATCTATTCCTGAGAGTTTATCTTATTTTTTATTTGTTTATTTAAAGGAAGTCGACCAGTTGCCTGCCCTTCCTTCCATTATCCGTCACCGAGACAAACTGAACAAAGTTCTGAGGTCGACCTTGTAAAGATAAGGATTCAGGTCTGTCTGCTGTTTACCTTTGCTCCTGCGCGCACTGCCCTTCTCTCCACATTTATATGTTTGTTTGTTTGTCTATCTAATCTTTTGGGTTTTTATTCTAATGAGGTCGACCAGTTGTCTATTTATTATGTTTTTTACTGCGCATCAAGCTGCGCTGCTTGTCTTTGCTCCTGTGTGCTCGCGCACTCTCAGCCTTTTCCACTTATTTTTATTTTTGATTTATTTTGTCAATTTAAAAAAAAATACGCATCGTGCTGTGCTGTTTGTGTTTGCTTGAGTGCATTCGCGCGCTCTCGCTTCTCCACTTTACAATTTTTTTGTTATTATTTATCTATTCTTGAGAGTTTATCTTATTTTTTATTTGTTTATTTAAATAAAGTCGACCAGTTGCCTGCCCTTCCTTCCATTATCCGTCACCGAGACAAACTGAACAAAGTTCTGAAGTCGACCTTGTAAAGATAAGGATTCAGGTCTGTCTGCTGTTTACCTTTGCTCCTGCGCGCACTGCCCTTCTCTCCACATTTATGTGTTTGTTTGTTTGTCTATCTAACCTTTGGGTTCTTATTTCTAATGAGGTCGACAAGTTGTCTATTTATTATTTTTTTTACTACGCATCAGGCTGCGCTGCTTGTCTTTGCTCCTGTGTGCTCGCGCACCTCTCGCCTTTTCCACTTATTTTTATTTTTGATTTATTTTTGATTTATTTTGTCAATTTTTAAAAAAAAAATACGCATCGTGCTGTGCTGTTTGTGTTTGCTTGAGTGCATTCGCGCGCTCTCGCTTTCTCCACTTTACAATTTTTTGTTATTATTTATCTATTCCTGAGAGTTTATCTTATTTTTTATTTGTTTATTTAAATGAAGTCGACCAGTTGCCTGCCCTTCCTTCCATTATCCGTCACCGAGACAAACTGAACAAAGTTCTGAGGTCGACCTTGTAAAGATAAGGATTCAGGTCTGTCTGCTGTTTACCTTTGCTCCTGCGCGCACTGCCCTTCTCTCCACATTTATGTGTTTGTTTGTTTTTCTATCTAATCTTTTGGGTTTTTATTTCTAATGAGGTCGACCAGTTGTCTATTTATTATTTTTTTTACTACGCATCAAGCTGCGCTGCTTGTCTTTGCTCCTGTGTGCTCGCGCACTCTCGCCTTTTCCACTTATTTTTATTTTTGATTTATTTTTGATTTATTTTGTCAATTTAAAAAAAAATACGCATCCTGCTGTGCTGTTTGTGTTTGCTTGAGTGCATTCGCGCGCTCTCGCTTTCTCCACTTTACAATTTTTTTGTTATTATTTATCTATTCCTGAGAGTTTATCTTATTTTTTATTTGTTTATTTAAATGAAGTCGACCAGTTGCCTGCCCTCCTTCCATTATCCGTCACCGAGACAAACTGAACAAAGTTCTGAGGTCGACCTTGTAAAGATAAGGATTCAGGTCTGTCTGCTGTTTACCTTTGCTCCTGCGCGCACTGCCCTTTTCTCCACATTTATGTGTTTGTTTGTTTGTCTATCTAATCTTTTGGGTTTTTATTTCTAATGAGGTCGACCAGTTGTCTATTTATTATTTTTTTTACTACGCATCAAGCTGCGCTGCTTGTCTTTGCTCCTGTGTGCTCGCGCACTCTCGCCTTTTCCACTTATTTTATTTTTTGATTTATTTTTGATTTATTTTGTCATTTAAAAAAAAATACGCATCGTGCTGTGCTGTTTGTGTTTGCTTGAGTGCATTCGCGCGCTCTCGCTTTCTCCACTTTACAATTTTTTTGTTATTATTTATCTATTCCTGAGAGTTTATCTTATTTTTTATTTGTTTATTTAAATGAAGTCGACCAGTTGCCTGCCCTTCCTTCCATTATCCGTCACCGAGACAAACTGAACAAAGTTCTGAGGTCGACCTTGTAAAGATAAGGATTCAGGTCTGTCTGCTGTTTACCTTTGCTCCTGCGCGCACTGCCCTTCTCTCCACATTTATGTGTTTGTTTGTTTGTCTATCTAATCTTTTGGGTTTTTATTTCTAATGAGTTCGACCAGTTGTCTATTTATTACTTTTTTTACTACGCATCAAGCTGCGCTGCTTGTCTTTGCTCCTGTGTACTCGCGCACTCTCGCCTTTTCCTCTTATTTTTATTTTTGATTTATTTTTGATTTATTTTGTCAATTAAAAAAAAATATGCATAGTGCTGTGCTGTTTGTGTTTGCTTGAGTGCATTCGCGCGCTCTCGCATTCTCCACTTTACAATTTTTTTGTTATTATTTATCTATTCCTGAGAGTTTATCTTATTTTTATTTGTTTATTTAAATGAAGTCGACCAGTTGCCTGCCCTTCCTTCCATTATCCGTCACCGAGACAAACTGAACAAATTTCTGAGGTCGACCTTGTAAAGATAAGGATTCAGGTCTGTCTGCTGTTTACCTTTGCTCCTGCGCGCACTGCCCTTCTCTCCATATTTATGTGTTGTTTGTTTGTCTATCTAATCTTTTGGGTTTTTATTTCTAATGAGGTCGACCAGTTGTCTATTTATTATTTTTTTACTACGCATCAAGCTGCGCTGCTTGTCTTTGCTCCTGTGTGCTCGCGCACTCTCGCCTTTTCCACTTATTTTTATTTTTGATTCATTTTTGATTACTTTGTCAATTTTAAAAAAAATACGCATCGTGCTGTGCTGTTTGTGTTTGCTTGAGTGCATTCGCGCGCTCTCCGCTTTCTCCACTTTACAATTTTTTTGTTATTATTATCTATTCCTGAGAGTTTATCTTATTTTTTATTTGTTTATTTAAAGGAAGTCGACCAGTTGCCTGCCCTTCCTTCCATTATCCGTCACCGAGACAAACTGAACAAAGTTCTGAGGTCGACCTTGTAAAGATAAGGATTCAGGTCTGTCTGCTGTTTACCTTTGCTCCTGCGCGCACTGCCCTTCTCTCCACATTTATGTGTTTGTTTGTTTTTCTATCTAATCTTTTGGGTTTTTATTTCTAATGAGGTCGACCAGTTGTCTATTTATTATTTTTTTTACTACGCATCAAGCTGCGCTGCTTGTCTTTGCTCCTGTGTGCTCGCGCACTCCTCGCCTTTTCCACTTATTTTTATTTTTGATTTATTTTGATTTATTTTGTCAATTTAAAAAAAAATACGCATCCTGCTGTGCTGTTTGTGTTTGCTTGAGTGCATTCGCGCGCTCTCGCTTTCTCCACTTTACAATTTTTTTGTTATTATTTATCTATTTCCTGAGAGTTTATCTTATTTTTTATTTGTTTATTTAAATGAAGTCGACCAGTTGCCTGCCCTTCCTTCCATTATCCGTCACCGAGACAAACTGAACAAAGTTCTGAGGTCGACCTTGTAAAGATAAGGATTCAGGTCTGTCTGCTGTTTACCTTTGCTCCTGCGCGCACTGCCCTTTTCTCCACATTTATGTGTTTGTTTGTTTGTCTATCTAATCTTTTGGGTTTTTATTTCTAATGAGGTCGACCAGTTGTCTATTTATTATTTTTTTTACTACGCATCAAGCTGCGCTGCTTGTCTTTGCTCCTGTGTGCTCGCGCACTCTCGCCTTTTCCACTTATTTTTATTTTTGATTTATTTTTGATTTATTTTGTCAATTTAAAAAAAAATACGCATCGTGCTGTGCTGTTTGTGTTTGCTTGAGTGCATTCGCGCGCTCTCGCTTTCTCCACTTTACAATTTTTTTGTTATTATTTATCTATTCCTGAGAGTTTATCTTATTTTTTATTTGTTTATTTAAATGAAGTCGACCAGTTGCCTGCCCTTCCTTCCATTATCCGTCACCGAGGACAAACTGAACAAAGTTCTGAGGTCGACCTTGTAAAGATAAGGATTCAGGTCTGTCTGCTGTTTACCTTTGCTCCTGCGCGCACTGCCCTTCTCTCCACATTTATGTGTTTGTTTGTTTGTCTATCTAATCTTTTGGGTTTTTATTCTTAATGAGTTCGACCAGTTGTCTATTTATTACTTTTTTTACTACGCATCAAGCTGCGCTGCTTGTCTTTGCTCCTGTGTACTCGCGCACTCTCGCCTTTTCCTCTTATTTTTATTTTTGATTTATTTTTGATTTATTTTGTCAATTTAAAAAAAAATATGCATAGTGCTGTGCTGTTTGTGTTTGCTTGAGTGCATTCGCGCGCTCTCGCATTCTCCACTTTACAATTTTTTTGTTATTATTTATCTATTCCTGAGAGTTTATCTTATTTTTATTTGTTTATTTAAATGAAGTCGACCAGTTGCCTGCCCTTCCTTCCATTATCCGTCACCGAGACAAACTGAACAAATTTCTGAGGTCGACCTTGTAAAGATAAGGATTCAGGTCTGTCTGCTGTTTACCTTTGCTCCTGCGCGCACTGCCCTTCTCTCCATATTTATGTGTTTGTTTGTTTGTCTATCTAATCTTTTGGGTTTTTATTTCTAATGAGGTCGACCAGTTGTCTATTTATTATTTTTTTTACTACGCATCAAGCTGCGCTGCTTGTCTTTGCTCCTGTGTGCTCCCGCACTCTCGCCTTTTCCACTTATTTTTATTTTTGATTCATTTTTGATTTACTTTGTCAATTTTAAAAAAAATACGCATCGTGCTGTGCTGTTTGTGTTTGCTTGAGTGCATTCGCGCGCTCTCGCTTTCTCCACTTTACAATTTTTTTGTTATTATTTATCTATTCCTGAGAGTTTATCTTATTTTTTATTTGTTTATTTAAAGGAAGTCGACCAGTTGCCTGCCCTTCCTTCCATTATCCGTCACCGAGACAAACTGAACAAAGTTCTGAGGTCGACCTTGTAAAGATAAGGATTCAGGTCTGTCTGCTGTTTACCTTTGCTCCTGCGCGCACTGCCCTTCTCTCCACATTATATGTTTGTTTGTTTGTCTATCTATCTTTTGGGTTTTTATTTCTAATGAGGTCGACCAGCTTGTCTATTTATTATGTTTTTTACTGCGCATCAAGCTGCGCTGCTTGTCTTTGCTCCTGTGTGCTCGCGCACTCTCGCCTTTTCCACTTATTTTTATTTTTGATTTATTTTGTCAATTTAAAAAAAAAATACGCATCGTGCTGTGCTGTTTGTGTTTGCTTGAGTGCATTCGCGCGCTCTCGCTTTCTCCACTTTACAATTTTTTTGTTATTATTTATCTATTCTTGAGAGTTTATCTTATTTTTTATTTGTTATTTAAATAAAGTCGACCAGTTGCCTGCCCTTCCTTCCATTATCCGTCACCGAGACAAACTGAACAAAGTTCTGAAGTCGACCTTGTAAAGATAAGGATTCAGGTCTGTCTGCTGTTTACCTTGCTCCTGCGCGCACTGCCCTTCTCTCCACATTTATGTGTTTGTTTGTTTGTCTATCTAACCTTTTGGGTTCTTATTTCTAATGAGGTCGACCAGTTGTCTATTTATTATTTTTTTTACTACGCATCAGGCTGCGCTGCTTGTCTTTGCTCCTGTGTGCTCGCGCACTCTCGCCTTTTCCACTTATTTTCATTTTTGATTTATTTTTGATTTATTTTGTCAATTTTTAAAAAAAAAATACGCATCGTGCTGTGCTGTTTGTGTTTGCTTGAGTGCATTCGCGCGCTCTCCCGCTTTCTCCACTTTACAATTTTTTGTTATTATTTATCTATTCCTGAGAGTTTATCTTATTTTTTATTTGTTATTTAAATGAAGTCGACCAGTTGCCTGCCCTTCCTTCCATTATCCGTCACCGAGACAAACTGAACAAAGTTCTGAGGTCGACCTTGTAAAGATAAGGATTCAGGTCTGTCTGCTGTTTACCTTTGCTCCTGCGCGCACTGCCCTTCTCTCCACATTTATGTGTTTGTTTGTTTTTCTATCTAATCTTTTGGGTTTTTATTTCTAATGAGGTCGACCAGTTGTCTATTTATTATTTTTTTTACTACGCATCAAGCTGCGCTGCTTGTCTTTGCTCCTGTGTGCTCGCGCACTCTCGCCTTTTCCACTTATTTTTATTTTTGATTTATTTTTGATTTATTTTGTCAATTTAAAAAAAAATACGCATCCTGCTGTGCTGTTTGTGTTTGCTTGAGTGCATTCGCTCGCTCTCGCTTTCTCCACTTTACAATTTTTTTGTTATTATTTATCTATTCCTGAGAGTTTATCTTATTTTTTATTTGTTTATTTAATGAAGTCGACCAGTTGCCTGCCCTTCCTTCCATTATCCGTCACCGAGACAACTGAACAAAGTTCTGAGGTCGACCTTGTAAAGATAAGGATTCAGGTCTGTCTGCTGTTTACCTTTGCTCCTGCGCGCACTGCCCTTCTCTCCACATTTATGTGTTTGTTTGTTTGTCTATCTAATCTTTTGGGTTTTTATTTCTAATGAGTTCGACCAGTTGTCTATTTATTACTTTTTTTACTACGCATCAAGCTGCGCTGCTTGTCTTTGCTCCTGTGTACTCGCGCACTCTCGCCTTTTCCTCTTATTTTTATTTTTGATTTATTTTTGATTTATTTTGTCAATTTAAAAAAAAAATATGCATAGTGCTGTGCTGTTTGTGTTTGCTTGAGTGCATTCGCGCGCTCTCGCATTCTCCACTTTACAATTTTTTTGTTATTATTTATCTATTCCTGAGAGTTTATCTTATTTTTATTTGTTTATTTAAATGAAGTCGACCAGTTGCCTGCCCTTCCTTCCATTATCCGTCACCGAGACAAACTGAACAAATTTCTGAGGTCGACCTTGTAAAGATAAGGATTCAGGTCTGTCTGCTGTTTACCTTTGCTCCTGCGCGCACTGCCCTTCTCTCCATATTTATGTGTTTGTTTGTTTGTCTATCTAATCTTTTGGGTTTTTATTTCTAATGAGGTCGACCAGTTGTCTATTTATTATTTTTTTTACTACGCATCAAGCTGCGCTGCTTGTCTTTGCTCCTGTGTGCTCGCGCACTCTCGCCTTTTCCACTTATTTTTATTTTGATTCATTTTTGATTTACTTTGTCAATTTTAAAAAAAATACGCATCGTGCTGTGCTGTTTGTGTTTGCTTGAGTGCATTCGCGCGCTCTCGCTTTCTCCACTTTACAATTTTTTTGTTATTATTTATCTATTCCTGAGAGTTTATCTTATTTTTTATTTGTTTATTTAAAGGAAGTCGACCAGTTGCCTGCCCTTCCTTCCATTATCCGTCACCGAGACAAACTGAACAAAGTTCTGAGGTCGACCTTGTAAAGATAAGGATTCAGGTCTGTCTGCTGTTTACCTTTGCTCCTGCGCGCACTGCCCTTCTCTCCACATTTATGTGTTTGTTTGTTTTTCTATCTAATCTTTTGGGTTTTTATTTCTAATGAGGTCGACCAGTTGTCTATTTATTATTTTTTTTACTACGCATCAAGCTGCGCTGCTTGTCTTTGCTCCTGTGTGCTCGCGCACTCTCGCCTTTTCCACTTATTTTTATTTTTGATTTATTTTTGATTTATTTTGTCAATTTAAAAAAAAATACGCATCCTGCTGTGCTGTTTGTGTTTGCTTGAGTGCATTCGCGCGCTCTCGCTTTCTCCACTTTACAATTTTTTTGTTATTATTTATCTATTCCTGAGAGTTTATCTTATTTTTTATTTGTTTATTTAAATGAAGTCGACCAGTTGCCTGCCCTTCCTTCCATTATCCGTCACCGAGACAAACTGAACAAAGTTCTGAGGTCGACCTTGTAAAGATAAGGATTCAGGTCTGTCTGCTGTTTACCTTTGCTCCTGCGCGCACTGCCCTTTTCTCCACATTTATGTGTTTGTTTGTTTGTCTATCTAATCTTTTGGGTTTTTATTTCTAATGAGGTCGACCAGTTGTCTATTTATTATTTTTTTTACTACGCATCAAGCTGCGCTGCTTGTCTTTGCTCCTGTGTGCTCGCGCACTCTCGCCTTTTCCACTTATTTTTATTTTTGATTTATTTTTGATTTATTTTGTCAATTTAAAAAAAAATACGCATCGTGCTGTGCTGTTTGTGTTTGCTTGAGTGCATTCGCGCGCTCTCGCTTTCTCCACTTTACAATTTTTTTGTTATTATTTATCTATTCCTGAGAGTTTATCTTATTTTTTATTTGTTTATTTAAATGAAGTCGACCAGTTGCCTGCCCTTCCTTCCATTATCCGTCACCGAGACAAACTGAACAAAGTTCTGAGGTCGACCTTGTAAAGATAAGGATTCAGGTCTGTCTGCTGTTTACCTTTGCTCCTGCGCGCACTGCCCTTCTCTCCACATTTATGTGTTTGTTTGTTTGTCTATCTAATCTTTTGGGTTTTTATTTCTAATGAGTTCGACCAGTTGTCTATTTATTACTTTTTTTACTACGCATCAAGCTGCGCTGCTTGTCTTTGCTCCTGTGTACTCGCGCACTCTCGCCTTTTCCTCTTATTTTTATTTTTGATTTATTTTTGATTTATTTTGTCAATTTAAAAAAAAATATGCATAGTGCTGTGCTGTTTGTGTTTGCTTGAGTGCATTCGCGCGCTCTCGCATTCTCCACTTTACAATTTTTTTGTTATTATTTATCTATTCCTGAGAGTTTATCTTATTTTTATTTGTTTATTTAAATGAAGTCGACCAGTTGCCTGCCCTTCCTTCCATTATCCGTCACCGAGACAAACTGAACAAATTTCTGAGGTCGACCTTGTAAAGATAAGGATTCAGGTCTGTCTGCTGTTTACCTTTGCTCCTGCGCGCACTGCCCTTCTCTCCATATTTATGTGTTTGTTTGTTTGTCTATCTAATCTTTGGGTTTTTATTTCTAATGAGGTCGACCAGTTGTCTATTTATTATTTTTTTTACTACGCATCAAGCTGCGCTGCTTGTCTTTGCTCCTGTGTGCTCGCGCACTCTCGCCTTTTCCACTTATTTTTATTTTTGATTCATTTTTGATTTACTTTGTCAATTTTAAAAAAAATACGCATCGTGCTGTGCTGTTTGTGTTTGCTTGAGTGCATTCGCGCGCTCTCGCTTTCTCCACTTTACAATTTTTTTGTTATTATTTATCTATTCCTGAGAGTTTATCTTATTTTTTATTTGTTTATTTAAAGGAAGTCGACCAGTTGCCTGCCCTTCCTTCCATTATCCGTCACCGAGACAAACTGAACAAAGTTCTGAGGTCGACCTTGTAAAGATAAGGATTCAGGTCTGTCTGCTGTTTACCTTTGCTCCTGCGCGCACTGCCCTTCTCTCCACATTTATATGTTTGTTTGTTTGTCTATCTAATCTTTTGGGTTTTTATTTCTAATGAGGTCGACCAGTTGTCTATTTATTATGTTTTTTACTGCGCATCAAGCTGCGCTGCTTGTCTTTGCTCCTGTGTGCTCGCGCACTCTCGCCTTTTCCACTTATTTTTATTTTTGATTTATTTTGTCAATTTAAAAAAAAAATACGCATCGTGCTGTGCTGTTTGTGTTTGCTTGAGTGCATTCGCGCGCTCTCGCTTTCTCCACTTTACAATTTTTTTGTTATTATTTATCTATTCTTGAGAGTTTATCTTATTTTTTATTTGTTTATTTAAATAAAGTCGACCAGTTGCCTGCCCTTCCTTCCATTATCCGTCACCGAGACAAACTGAACAAAGTTCTGAAGTCGACCTTGTAAAGATAAGGATTCAGGTCTGTCTGCTGTTTACCTTTGCTCCTGCGCGCACTGCCCTTCTCTCCACATTTATGTGTTTGTTTGTTTGTCTATCTAACCTTTTGGGTTCTTATTTCTAATGAGGTCGACCAGTTGTCTATTTATTATTTTTTTTACTACGCATCAGGCTGCGCTGCTTGTCTTTGCTCCTGTGTGCTCGCGCACTCTCGCCTTTTCCACTTATTTTTATTTTTGATTTATTTTTGATTTATTTTGTCAATTTTTAAAAAAAAATACGCATCGTGCTGTGCTGTTTGTGTTTGCTTGAGTGCATTCGCGCGCTCTCGCTTTCTCCACTTTACAATTTTTTGTTATTATTTATCTATTCCTGAGAGTTTATCTTATTTTTTATTTGTTTATTTAAATGAAGTCGACCAGTTGCCTGCCCTTCCTTCCATTATCCGTCACCGAGACAAACTGAACAAAGTTCTGAGGTCGACCTTGTAAAGATAAGGATTCAGGTCTGTCTGCTGTTTACCTTTGCTCCTGCGCGCACTGCCCTTCTCTCCACATTTATGTGTTTGTTTGTTTTTCTATCTAATCTTTTGGGTTTTTATTTCTAATGAGGTCGACCAGTTGTCTATTTATTATTTTTTTTACTACGCATCAAGCTGCGCTGCTTGTCTTTGCTCCTGTGTGCTCGCGCACTCTCGCCTTTTCCACTTATTTTTATTTTTGATTTATTTTTGATTTATTTTGTCAATTTAAAAAAAAATACGCATCCTGCTGTGCTGTTTGTGTTTGCTTGAGTGCATTCGCGCGCTCTCGCTTTCTCCACTTTACAATTTTTTTGTTATTATTTATCTATTCCTGAGAGTTTATCTTATTTTTTATTTGTTTATTTAAATGAAGTCGACCAGTTGCCTGCCCTTCCTTCCATTATCCGTCACCGAGACAAACTGAACAAAGTTCTGAGGTCGACCTTGTAAAGATAAGGATTCAGGTCTGTCTGCTGTTTACCTTTGCTCCTGCGCGGACTGCCCTTCTCTCCATATTTATGTGTTTGTTTGTTTGTCTATCTAATCTTTTGGGTTTTTATTTCTAATGAGGTCGACCAGTTGTCTATTTATTATTTTTTTTACTACGCATCAAGCTGCGCTGCTTGTCTTTGCTCTTGTGTGCTCGCGCACTCTCGCCTTTTCCACTTATTTTTATTTTTGATTTATTTTTGATTTATTTTGTCAATTTAAAAAAAAACTCATCGTGCTGTGCTGTTTGTGTTTGCTTGAGTGCATTCGCGCGCTCTCGCTTTCTCCACTTTATGATATTTGTTATTATTTATCTATTCCTGAGAGTTTATCTTATTTTTTATTTTTTTATTTAAAGGAAGTCGACCAGTTGCCTGCCCTTCCTTCCATTATCCGTCACCGAGACAAACTGAACAAAGTTGTGAGGTCGACCTTGTAAAGATAAGGATTCAGGTCTGTCTGCTGTTTACCTTTGCTCCTGCGCGCACTGCCCTTCTCTCCACATTTATGTGTTTGTTTGTTTGTCTATCTAATCTTTTGGTTTTTATTTCTAATGATGTCGACCAGTTGTCTATTTATTATTTTTTTTACTACGCATCAAGCTGCGCTGCTTGTCTTTGCTCCTGTGTGCTCGCGCACTCTCGCCTTTTCCACTTATTTTTATTTTTGATTTATTTTTGATTTATTTTTTCAATTTTTAAAAAAAAATACGCATCGTGCTGTGCTGTTTGTGTTTGCTTGAGTGCATTCGCGCGCTCTCGCTTTCTCCACTTTACAATTTTTTTGTTATTATTTATCTATTCCTGAGAGTTTATCTTATTTTTTATTTGTTTATTTAAATGAAGTCGACCAGTTGCCTGCCCTTCCTTCCATTATCCGTCACCGAGACAAACTGAACAAAGTTCTGAGGTCGACCTTGTAAATATAAGGATTCAGATCTGTCTGCTGTTTACCTTTGCTCCTGCGCGCACTGCCCTTCTCTCCACATTTATGTGTTTGTTTGTTTGTCTATCTAATCTTTTGGGTTTTTATTTCTAATGAGTTCGACCAGTTGTCTATTTATTACTTTTTTTACTACGCATCAAGCTGCGCTGCTTGTCTTTGCTCCTGTGTACTCGCGCACTCTCGCCTTTTCCTCTTATTTTTATTTTTGATTTATTTTTGATTTATTTTGTCAATTTTAAAAAAAAATATGCATCGTGCTGTGCTGTTTGTGTTTGCGTGAGTGCATTCGCGCGCTCTCGCTTTCTCCACTTTACAATTTTTTTTGTTATTATTTATCTATTCCTGAGAGTTTATCTTATTTTTTATTTGTTTATTTAAATGAAGTCGACCAGTTGCCTGCCCTTCCTTCCATTATCCGTCACTGAGACAAACTGAACAAATTTCTGAGGTCGACCTTGTAAAGATAAGGATTCAGGTCTGTCTGCTGTTTACCTTTGCTCCTGCGCGCACTGCCCTTCTCTCCATATTTATGTGTTTGTTTGTTTGTCTATCTAATCTTTTGGGTTTTTATTTCTAATGAGGTCGACCAGTTGTCTATTTATTATTTTTTTTACTACGCATCAAGCTGCGCTGCTTGTCTTTGCTCCTGTGTGCTCGCGCACTCTCGCCTTTTCCACTTATTTTTATTTTTGATTCATTTTTGATTTACTTTGTCAATTTTAAAAAAAAATACGCATCGTGCTGTGCTGTTTGTGTTTGCTTGAGTGCATTCGCGCGCTCTCGCTTTCTCCACTTTACAATTTTTTTGTTATTATTTATCTATTCCTGAGAGTTTATCTTAATTTTTATTTGTTTATTTAAAGGAAGTCGACCAGTTGCCTGCCCTTCCTTCCATTATCTGTCACCGAGACAAACTGAACAAAGTTCTGAGGTCGACCTTGTAAAGATAAGGATTCAGGTCTGTCTGCTGTTTACTTTTGCTCCTGCGCGCACTGCCCTTCTCTCCACATTTATATGTTTGTTTTTTTGTCTATCTAATCTTTTGGGTTTTTATTTCTAATGAGGTCGACCAGTTGTCTATTTATTATTTTTTTACTACGCATCAAGCTGCGCTGCTTGTCTTTGCTCCTGTGTGCTCGCGCACTCTCGCCTTTTCCACTTATTTTTATTTTTGATTTATTTTTGATTTATTTTGTCAATTTAAAAAAAAATACGCATCGTGCTGTGCTGTTTGTGTTTGCTTGAGTGCATTCGCGCGCTCTCGCTTTCTCCACTTTACAATTTTTTTGTTATTATTTATCTATTCCTGAGAGTTTATCTTATTTTTTATTTGTTTATTTAAATGAAGTCGACCAGTTGCCTGCCTTCCTTCCATTATCCGTCACCGAGACAAACTGAACAAAGTTGTGAGGTCGACCTTTTAAAGATAAGGATTCAGGTCTGTCTGCTGTTTACCTTTGCTCCTGCGCGCACTGCCCTTCTCTCCACATTTATGTGTTTGTTTGTTTGTCTATCTAATCTTTTGGGTTTTTATTTCTAATGAGGTCGACCAGTTGTCTATTTATTATTTTTTTACTACGCATCAAGCTGCGCTGCTTGTCTTTGCTCTTGTGTGCTCGCGCACTCTCGCCTTTTCCACTTATTTTTATTTTTGATTTATTTTTGATTTATTTTGTCAATTTAAAAAAAAAACGCATCGTGCTGTGCTGTTTGTGTTTGCTTGAGTGCATTCGCGCGCTCTCGCTTTCTCCACTTTACAATATTTTTGTTATTATTTATTCCTGAGAGTTTATCTTATTTTTTATTTGTTTATTTAAATGAAGTCGACCAGTTGCCTGCCCTTCCTTCCATTATCCGTCACCGAGACAAACTGAACAAAGTTCTGAGGTCGACCTTGTAAGATAAGGATTCAGGTCTGTCTGCTGTTTACCTTTGCTCCTGCGCGCACTGCCCTTCTCTCCACATTTATGTGTTTGTTTGTTTGTCTATCTAATCTTTTGGGTTTTTATTTCTAATGAGGTCGACCAGTTGTCTATTTATTATTTTTTTTACTACGCATCAAGCTGCGCTGCTTGTCTTTGCTCCTGTGTGCTCGCGCATTCTCGCCTTTACCACTTATTTTTATTTTTGATTTATTTTTGATTTATTTTGT
>NW_025957678.1:0-74912 GCF_023159225.1 Perognathus longimembris pacificus
TCCTTATCTTTACAAGGTCGACCTCAGAACTTTGTTCAGTTTGTCTCGGTGACGGATAATGGAAGGAAGGGCAGGCAACTGGTCGACTTCATTTAAATAAACAAATAAAAAATAAGATAAACTCTCAGGAATAGATAAATAATAACAAAAAAATTGTAAAGTGGAGAAAGCGAGAGCGCGCGAATGCACTCAAGCAAACACAAACAGCACAGCACGATGCGTATTTTTTTTAAATTGACAAAATAAATCAAAAATAAATCAAAAATAAAAATAAGTGGAAAAGGCGAGAGTGCGCGAGCACACAGGAGCAAAGACAAGCAGCGCAGCTTGATGCGTAGTAAAAAAAATAATAAATAGACAACTGGTCGACCTCATTAGAAATAAAAACCCAAAAGATTAGATAGACAAACAAACAAACACATAAATGTGGAGAGAAGGGCAGTGCGCGCAGGAGCAAAGGTAAACAGCAGACAGACCTGAATCCTTATCTTTACAAGGTCGACCTCAGAACTTTGTTCAGTTTGTCTCGGTGACGGATAATGGAAGGAAGGGCAGGCAACTGGTCGACTTCATTTAAATAAACAAATAAAAAATAAGATAAACTCTCAGGAATAGATAAATAATAACAAAAAAATTGTAAAGTGGAGAAAGCGAGAGCGCGCGAATGCACTCAAGCAAACACAAACAGCACAGCACGATGCGTATTTTTTTTTAAATTGACAAAATAAATCAAAAATAAATCAAAAATAAAAATAAGTGGAAAAGGCGAGAGTGCGCGAGCACACAGGAGCAAAGACAAGCAGCGCAGCTTGATGCGTAGTAAAAAAAATAATAAATAGACAACTGGTCGACCTCATTAGAAATAAAAACCCAAAAGATTAGATAGACAAACAAACAAACACATAAATGTGGAGAGAAGGGCAGTGCGCGCAGGAGCAAAGGTAAACAGCAGACAGACCTGAATCCTTATCTTTACAAGGTCGACCTCAGAACTTTGTTCAGTTTGTCTCGGTGACGGATAATGGAAGGAAGGGCAGGCAACTGGTCGACTTCATTTAAATAAACAAATAAAAAATAAGATAAACTCTCAGGAATAGATAAATAATAACAAAAAAATTGTAAAGTGGAGAAAGCGAGAGCGCGCGAATGCACTCAAGCAAACACAAACAGCACAGCACGATGCGTATTTTTTTTAAATTGACAAAATAAATCAAAAATAAATCAAAAATAAAAATAAGTGGAAAAGGCGAGAGTGCGCGAGCACACAGGAGCAAAGACAAGCAGCGCAGCTTGATGCGTAGTAAAAAAAATAATAAATAGACAACTGGTCGACCTCATTAGAAATAAAAACCCAAAAGATTAGATAGACAAACAAACAAACACATAAATGTGGAGAGAAGGGCAGTGCGCGCAGGAGCAAAGGTAAACAGCAGACAGACCTGAATCCTTATCTTTACAAGGTCGACCTCAGAACTTTGTTCAGTTTGTCTCGGTGACGGATAATGGAAGGAAGGGCAGGCAACTGGTCGACTTCATTAAATAAACAAATAAAAAATAAGATAAACTCTCAGGAATAGATAAATAATAACAAAAAAATTGTAAAGTGGAGAAAGCGAGAGCGCGCGAATGCACTCAAGCAAACACAAACAGCACAGCACGATGCGTATTTTTTTTTAAATTGACAAAATAAATCAAAAATAAATCAAAAATAAAAATAAGTGGAAAAGGCGAGAGTGCGCGAGCACACAGGAGCAAAGACAAGCAGCGCAGCTTGATGCGTAGTAAAAAAAATAATAAATAGACAACTGGTCGACCTCATTAGAAATAAAAACCCAAAAGATTAGATAGACAAAGAAACAAACGCATAAATGTGGAGAGAAGGGCAGTGCGCGCAGGAGCAAAGGTAAACAGCAGACAGACCTGAATCCTTATCTTTACAAGGTCGACCTCAGAACTTTGTTCAGTTTGTCTCGGTGACGGAAAATGGAAGGAAGGGCAGGCAACTAGTCGACTTCATTTAAATAAACAAATAAAAAATAAGATAAACTCTCTGGAATAGATAAATAATAACAAAAAAATTGTAAAGTGGAGAAAGCGAGAGCGCGCGAATGCACTCAAGCAAACACAAGCAGCACAGCACGATGCGTATTTTTTTTAAATTGACAAAATAAATCAAAAATAAATCAAAAATAAAAATAAGTGGAAAAGGCGAGAGTGCGCGAGCACACAGGAGCAAAGACAAGCAGCGCAACTTGATGCGTAGTAAAAAAAATAATAAATAGACAACTGGTCGACCTCATTAGAAATAAAAACCCAAAAGATTAGATAGACAAACAAACAAACACATAAATGTGGAGAGAAGGGCAGTGCGCCCAGGAGCAAAGGTAAACAGCAGACAGACCTGAATCCTTATCTTTACAAGGTCGACCTCAGAACTTTGTTCAGTTTGTGTCGGTGACGGATAATGGAAGGAAGGGCAGGCAACTGGTCGACTTCATTTAAATAAACAAATAAAAAATAAGATAAACTCTCAGGAATAGATAAATAATTACAAAAAAATTGTAAAGTGGAGAAAGCGAGAGCGCGCGAATGCACTCAAGCAAACACAAACAGCACAGCACGATGCGTATTTTTTTAAATTGACAAAATAAATCAAAAATAAATCAAAAATAAAAATAAGTGGAAAAGGCGAGAGTGCGCGAGCACACAGGAGCAAAGACAAGCAGCGCAGCTTGATGCGTAGTAAAAAAAATAATAAATAGACAACTGGTCGACCTCATTAGAAATAAAAACCCAAAAGATTAGATAGACAAACAAACAAACACATAAATGTGGAGAGAAGGGCAGTGCGCGCAGGAGCAAAGGTAAACAGCAGACAGACCTGAATCCTTATCTTTACAAGGTCGACCTCAGAACTTTGTTCAGTTTGTCTCGGTGACGGATAATGGAAGGAAGGGCAGGCAACTGGTCGACTTCATTTAAATAAACAAATAAAAAATAAGATAAACTCATGAATAGATTAATAACAAAAAAATTGTAAAGTGGAGAAAGCGAGAGCGCGCGAATGCACTCAAGCAAACACAAACAGCACAGCACGATGCGTATTTTTTTTAAATTGACAAAATAAATCAAAAATAAATCAAAAATAAAAATAAGTGGAAAAGGCGAGAGTGCGCGAGCACACAGGAGCAAAGACAAGCAGCGCAGCTTGATGCGTAGTAAAAAAAATAATAAATAGACAACTGGTCGACCTCATTAGAAATAAAAACCCAAAAGATTAGATAGACAAACAAACAAACACATAAATGTGGAGAGAAGGGCAGTGCACGCAGGAGCAAAGGTAAACAGCAGACAGACCTGAATCCTTATCTTTACAAGGTCGACCTCAGAACTTTGTTCAGTTTGTCTCGGTGACGGATAATGGAAGGAAGGGCAGGCAACTGGTCGACTTCATTGAAATAAACAAATAAAAAATAAGATAAACTCTCAGGAATAGATAAATAATAACAAAAAAATTGTAAAGTGGAGAAAGCGAGAGCGCGCGAATGCACTCAAGCAAACACAAACAGCACAGCACGATGCGTATTTTTTTTTAAATTGACAAAATAAATCAAAAATAAATCAAAAATAAAAATAAGTGGAAAAGGCGAGAGTGCGCGAGCACACAGGAGCAAAGACAAGCAGCGCAGCTTGATGCGTAGTAAAAAAAATAATAAATAGACAACTGGTCGACCTCATTAGAAATAAAAACCCAAAAGATTAGATAGACAAACAAACAAACACATAAATGTGGAGAGAAGGGCAGTGCGCGCAGGAGCAAAGGTAAACAGCAGACAGACCTGAATCCTTATCTTTACAAGGTCGACCTCAGAACTTTGTTCAGTTTGTCTCGGTGACGGATAATGGAAGGAAGGGCAGGCAACTGGTCGACTTCATTTAAATAAACAAATAAAAAATAAGATAAACTCTCAGGAATAGATAAATAATAACAAAAAAATTGTAAAGTGGAGAAAGCGAGAGCGCGCGAATGCACTCAAGCAAACACAAACAGCACAGCACGATGCGTATTTTTTTTAAATTGACAAAATAAATCAAAAATAAATCAAAAATAAAAATAAGTGGAAAAGGCGAGAGTGCGCGAGCACACAGGAGCAAAGACAAGCAGCGCAGCTTGATGCGTAGTAAAAAAAATAATAAATAGACAACTGGTCGACCTCATTAGAAATAAAAACCCAAAAGATTAGATAGACAAACAAACAAACACATAAATGTGGAGAGAAGGGCAGTGCGCGCAGGAGCAAAGGTAAACAGCAGACAGACCTGAATCCTTATCTTTACAAGGTCGACCTCAGAACTTTGTTCAGTTTGTCTCGGTGACGGATAATGGAAGGAAGGGCAGGCAACTGGTCGACTTCATTTAAATAAACAAATAAAAAATAAGATAAACTCTCAGGAATAGATAAATAATAACAAAAAAATTGTAAAGTGGAGAAAGCGAGAGCGCGCGAATGCACTCAAGCAAACACAAACAGCACAGCACGATGCGTATTTTTTTTAAATTGACAAAATAAATCAAAAATAAATCAAAAATAAAAATAAGTGGAAAAGGCGAGAGTGCGCGAGCACACAGGAGCAAAGACAAGCAGCGCAGCTTGATGCGTAGTAAAAAAAATAATAAATAGACAACTGGTCGACCTCATTAGAAATAAAAACCCAAAAGATTAGATAGACAAACAAACAAACACATAAATGTGGAGAGAAGGGCAGTGCGCGCAGGAGCAAAGGTAAACAGCAGACAGACCTGAATCCTTATCTTTACAAGGTCGACCTCAGAACTTTGTTCAGTTTGTCTCGGTGACGGATAATGGAAGGAAGGGCAGGCAACTGGTCGACTTCATTTAAATAAACAAATAAAAAATAAGATAAACTCTCAGGAATAGATAAATAATAACAAAAAAATTGTAAAGTGGAGAAAGCGAGAGCGCGCGAATGCACTCAAGCAAACACAAACAGCACAGCACGATGCGTATTTTTTTTTAAATTGACAAAATAAATCAAAAATAAAAATAAGTGGAAAAGGCGAGAGTGCGCGAGCACACAGGAGCAAAGACAAGCAGCGCAGCTTGATGCGTAGTAAAAAAAATAATAAATAGACAACTGGTCGACCTCATTAGAAATAAAAACCCAAAAGATTAGATAGACAAACAAACAAACACATAAATGTGGAGAGAAGGGCAGTGCGCGCAGGAGCAAAGGTAAACAGCAGACAGACCTGAATCCTTATCTTTACAAGGTCGACCTCAGAACTTTGTTCAGTTTGTCTCGGTGACGGATAATGGAAGGAAGGGCAGGCAACTGGTCGACTTCATTTAAATAAACAAATAAAAAATAAGATAAACTCTCAGGAATAGATAAATAATAACAAAAAAATTGTAAAGTGGAGAAAGCGAGAGCGCGCGAATGCACTCAAGCAAACACAAACAGCACAGCACGATGCGTATTTTTTTTAAATTGACAAAATAAATCAAAAATAAATCAAAAATAAAAATAAGTGGAAAAGGCGAGAGTGCGCGAGCACACAGGAGCAAAGACAAGCAGCGCAGCTTGATGCGTAGTAAAAAAAATAATAAATAGACAACTGGTCGACCTCATTAGAAATAAAAACCCAAAAGATTAGATAGACAAACAAACAAACACATAAATGTGGAGAGAAGGGCAGTGCGCGCAGGAGCAAAGGTAAACAGCAGACAGACCTGAATCCTTATCTTTACAAGGTCGACCTCAGAACTTTGTTCAGTTTGTCTCGGTGACGGATAATGGAAGGAAGGGCAGGCAACTGGTCGACTTCATTTAAATAAACAAATAAAAAATAAGATAAACTCTCAGGAATAGATAAATAATAACAAAAAAATTGTAAAGTGGAGAAAGCGAGAGCGCGCGAATGCACTCAAGCAAACACAAACAGCACAGCACGATGCGTATTTTTTTTAAATTGACAAAATAAATCAAAAATAAATCAAAAATAAAAATAAGTGGAAAAGGCGAGAGTGCGCGAGCACACAGGAGCAAAGACAAGCAGCGCAGCTTGATGCGTAGTAAAAAAAATAATAAATAGACAACTGGTCGACCTCATTAGAAATAAAAACCCAAAAGATTAGATAGACAAACAAACAAACACATAAATGTGGAGAGAAGGGCAGTGCGCGCAGGAGCAAAGGTAAACAGCAGACAGACCTGAATCCTTATCTTTACAAGGTCGACCTCAGAACTTTGTTCAGTTTGTCTCGGTGACGGATAATGGAAGGAAGGGCAGGCAACTGGTCGACTTCATTTAAATAAACAAATAAAAAATAAGATAAACTCTCAGGAATAGATAAATAATAACAAAAAAATTGTAAAGTGGAGAAAGCGAGAGCGCGAATGCACTCAAGCAAACACAAACAGCACAGCACGATGCGTATTTTTTTTAAATTGACAAAATAAATCAAAAATAAATCAAAAATAAAAATAAGTGGAAAAGGCGAGAGTGCGCGAGCACACAGGAGCAAAGACAAGCAGCGCAGCTTGATGCGTAGTAAAAAAAATAATAAATAGACAACTGGTCGACCTCATTAGAAATAAAAACCCAAAAGATTAGATAGACAAACAAACAAACACATAAATGTGGAGAGAAGGGCAGTGCGCGCAGGAGCAAAGGTAAACAGCAGACAGACCTGAATCCTTATCTTTACAAGGTCGACCTCAGAACTTTGTTCAGTTTGTCTCGGTGACGGATAATGGAAGGAAGGGCAGGCAACTGGTCGACTTCATTTAAATAAACAAATAAAAAATAAGATAAACTCTCAGGAATAGATAAATAATAACAAAAAAATTGTAAAGTGGAGAAAGCGAGAGCGCGCGAATGCACTCAAGCAAACACAAACAGCACAGCACGATGCGTATTTTTTTTAAATTGACAAAATAAATCAAAAATAAATCAAAAATAAAAATAAGTGGAAAAGGCGAGAGTGCGCGAGCACACAGGAGCAAAGACAAGCAGCGCAGCTTGATGCGTAGTAAAAAAAATAATAAATAGACAACTGGTCGACCTCATTAGAAATAAAAACCCAAAAGATTAGATAGACAAACAAACAAACACATAAATGTGGAGAGAAGGGCAGTGCGCGCAGGAGCAAAGGTAAACAGCAGACAGACCTGAATCCTTATCTTTACAAGGTCGACCTCAGAACTTTGTTCAGTTTGTCTCGGTGACGGATAATGGAAGGAAGGGCAGGCAACTGGTCGACTTCATTTAAATAAACAAATAAAAAATAAGATAAACTCTCAGGAATAGATAAATAATAACAAAAAAATTGTAAAGTGGAGAAAGCGAGAGCGCGCGAATGCACTCAAGCAAACACAAACAGCACAGCACGATGCGTATTTTTTTTAAATTGACAAAATAAATCAAAAATAAATCAAAAATAAAAATAAGTGGAAAAGGCGAGAGTGCGCGAGCACACAGGAGCAAAGACAAGCAGCGCAGCTTGATGCGTAGTAAAAAAAATAATAAATAGACAACTGGTCGACCTCATTAGAAATAAAAACCCAAAAGATTAGATAGACAAACAAACAAACACATAAATGTGGAGAGAAGGGCAGTGCGCGCAGGAGCAAAGGTAAACAGCAGACAGACCTGAATCCTTATCTTTACAAGGTCGACCTCAGAACTTTGTTCAGTTTGTCTCGGTGACGGATAATGGAAGGAAGGGCAGGCAACTGGTCGACTTCATTTAAATAAACAAATAAAAAATAAGATAAACTCTCAGGAATAGATAAATAATAACAAAAAAATTGTAAAGTGGAGAAAGCGAGAGCGCGCGAATGCACTCAAGCAAACACAAACAGCACAGCACGATGCGTATTTTTTTTTAAATTGACAAAATAAATCAAAAATAAAAATAAGTGGAAAAGGCGAGAGTGCGCGAGCACACAGGAGCAAAGACAAGCAGCGCAGCTTGATGCGTAGTAAAAAAAATAATAAATAGACAACTGGTCGACCTCATTAGAAATAAAAACCCAAAAGATTAGATAGACAAACAAACAAACACATAAATGTGGAGAGAAGGGCAGTGCGCGCAGGAGCAAAGGTAAACAGCAGACAGACCTGAATCCTTATCTTTACAAGGTCGACCTCAGAACTTTGTTCAGTTTGTCTCGGTGACGGATAATGGAAGGAAGGGCAGGCAACTGGTCGACTTCATTTAAATAAACAAATAAAAAATAAGATAAACTCTCAGGAATAGATAAATAATAACAAAAAAATTGTAAAGTGGAGAAAGCGAGAGCGCGCGAATGCACTCAAGCAAACACAAACAGCACAGCACGATGCGTATTTTTTTTAAATTGACAAAATAAATCAAAAATAAATCAAAAATAAAAATAAGTGGAAAAGGCGAGAGTGCGCGAGCACACAGGAGCAAAGACAAGCAGCGCAGCTTGATGCGTAGTAAAAAAAATAATAAATAGACAACTGGTCGACCTCATTAGAAATAAAAACCCAAAAGATTAGATAGACAAACAAACAAACACATAAATGTGGAGAGAAGGGCAGTGCGCGCAGGAGCAAAGGTAAACAGCAGACAGACCTGAATCCTTATCTTTACAAGGTCGACCTCAGAACTTTGTTCAGTTTGTCTCGGTGACGGATAATGGAAGGAAGGGCAGGCAACTGTCGACTTCATTTAAATAAACAAATAAAAAATAAGATAAACTCTCAGGAATAGATAAATAATAACAAAAAAATTGTAAAGTGGAGAAAGCGAGAGCGCGCGAATGCACTCAAGCAAACACAAACAGCACAGCACGATGCGTATTTTTTTTAAATTGACAAAATAAATCAAAAATAAATCAAAAATAAAAATAAGTGGAAAAGGCGAGAGTGCGCGAGCACACAGGAGCAAAGACAAGCAGCGCAGCTTGATGCGTAGTAAAAAAAATAATAAATAGACAACTGGTCGACCTCATTAGAAATAAAAACCCAAAAGATTAGATAGACAAACAAACAAACACATAAATGTGGAGAGAAGGGCAGTGCGCGCAGGAGCAAAGGTAAACAGCAGACAGACCTGAATCCTTATCTTTACAAGGTCGACCTCAGAACTTTGTTCAGTTTGTCTCGGTGACGGATAATGGAAGGAAGGGCAGGCAACTGGTCGACTTCATTTAAATAAACAAATAAAAAATAAGATAAACTCTCAGGAATAGATAAATAATAACAAAAAAATTGTAAAGTGGAGAAAGCGAGAGCGCGCGAATGCACTCAAGCAAACACAAACAGCACAGCACGATGCGTATTTTTTTAAATTGACAAAATAAATCAAAAATAAATCAAAAATAAAAATAAGTGGAAAAGGCGAGAGTGCGCGAGCACACAGGAGCAAAGACAAGCAGCGCAGCTTGATGCGTAGTAAAAAAAATAATAAATAGACAACTGGTCGACCTCATTAGAAATAAAAACCCAAAAGATTAGATAGACAAACAAACAAACACATAAATGTGGAGAGAAGGGCAGTGCGCGCAGGAGCAAAGGTAAACAGCAGACAGACCTGAATCCTTATCTTTACAAGGTCGACCTCAGAACTTTGTTCAGTTTGTCTCGGTGACGGATAATGGAAGGAAGGGCAGGCAACTGGTCGACTTCATTTAAATAAACAAATAAAAAATAAGATAAACTCTCAGGAATAGATAAATAATAACAAAAAAATTGTAAAGTGGAGAAAGCGAGAGCGCGCGAATGCACTCAAGCAAACACAAACAGCACAGCACGATGCGTATTTTTTTTAAATTGACAAAATAAATCAAAAATAAATCAAAAATAAAAATAAGTGGAAAAGGCGAGAGTGCGCGAGCACACAGGAGCAAAGACAAGCAGCGCAGCTTGATGCGTAGTAAAAAAAATAATAAATAGACAACTGGTCGACCTCATTAGAAATAAAAACCCAAAAGATTAGATAGACAAACAAACAAACACATAAATGTGGAGAGAAGGGCAGTGCGCGCAGGAGCAAAGGTAAACAGCAGACAGACCTGAATCCTTATCTTTACAAGGTCGACCTCAGAACTTTGTTCAGTTTGTCTCGGTGACGGATAATGGAAGGAAGGGCAGGCAACTGGTCGACTTCATTTAAATAAACAAATAAAAAATAAGATAAACTCTCAGGAATAGATAAATAATAACAAAAAAATTGTAAAGTGGAGAAAGCGAGAGCGCGCGAATGCACTCAAGCAAACACAAACAGCACAGCACGATGCGTATTTTTTTTTAAATTGACAAAATAAATCAAAAATAAATCAAAAATAAAAATAAGTGGAAAAGGCGAGAGTGCGCGAGCACACAGGAGCAAAGACAAGCAGCGCAGCTTGATGCGTAGTAAAAAAAATAATAAATAGACAACTGGTCGACCTCATTAGAAATAAAAACCCAAAAGATTAGATAGACAAACAAACAAACACATAAATGTGGAGAGAAGGGCAGTGCGCGCAGGAGCAAAGGTAAACAGCAGACAGACCTGAATCCTTATCTTTACAAGGTCGACCTCAGAACTTTGTTCAGTTTGTCTCGGTGACGGATAATGGAAGGAAGGGCAGGCAACTGGTCGACTTCATTTAAATAAACAAATAAAAAATAAGATAAACTCTCAGGAATAGATAAATAATAACAAAAAAATTGTAAAGTGGAGAAAGCGAGAGCGCGCGAATGCACTCAAGCAAACACAAACAGCACAGCACGATGCGTATTTTTTTTAAATTGACAAAATAAATCAAAAATAAATCAAAAATAAAAATAAGTGGAAAAGGCGAGAGTGCGCGAGCACACAGGAGCAAAGACAAGCAGCGCAGCTTGATGCGTAGTAAAAAAAATAATAAATAGACAACTGGTCGACCTCATTAGAAATAAAAACCCAAAAGATTAGATAGACAAACAAACAAACACATAAATGTGGAGAGAAGGGCAGTGCGCGCAGGAGCAAAGGTAAACAGCAGACAGACCTGAATCCTTATCTTTACAAGGTCGACCTCAGAACTTTGTTCAGTTTGTCTCGGTGACGGATAATGGAAGGAAGGGCAGGCAACTGGTCGACTTCATTTAAATAAACAAATAAAAAATAAGATAAACTCTCAGGAATAGATAAATAATAACAAAAAAATTGTAAAGTGGAGAAAGCGAGAGCGCGCGAATGCACTCAAGCAAACACAAACAGCACAGCACGATGCGTATTTTTTTTTAAATTGACAAAATAAATCAAAAATAAATCAAAAATAAAAATAAGTGGAAAAGGCGAGAGTGCGCGAGCACACAGGAGCAAAGACAAGCAGCGCAGCTTGATGCGTAGTAAAAAAAATAATAAATAGACAACTGGTCGACCTCATTAGAAATAAAAACCCAAAAGATTAGATAGACAAACAAACAAACACATAAATGTGGAGAGAAGGGCAGTGCGCGCAGGAGCAAAGGTAAACAGCAGACAGACCTGAATCCTTATCTTTACAAGGTCGACCTCAGAACTTTGTTCAGTTTGTCTCGGTGACGGATAATGGAAGGAAGGGCAGGCAACTGGTCGACTTCATTTAAATAAACAAATAAAAAATAAGATAAACTCTCAGGAATAGATAAATAATAACAAAAAAATTGTAAAGTGGAGAAAGCGAGAGCGCGCGAATGCACTCAAGCAAACACAAACAGCACAGCACGATGCGTATTTTTTTTAAATTGACAAAATAAATCAAAAATAAATCAAAAATAAAAATAAGTGGAAAAGGCGAGAGTGCGCGAGCACACAGGAGCAAAGACAAGCAGCGCAGCTTGATGCGTAGTAAAAAAAATAATAAATAGACAACTGGTCGACCTCATTAGAAATAAAAACCCAAAAGATTAGATAGACAAACAAACAAACACATAAATGTGGAGAGAAGGGCAGTGCGCGCAGGAGCAAAGGTAAACAGCAGACAGACCTGAATCCTTATCTTTACAAGGTCGACCTCAGAACTTTGTTCAGTTTGTCTCGGTGACGGATAATGGAAGGAAGGGCAGGCAACTGGTCGACTTCATTTAAATAAACAAATAAAAAATAAGATAAACTCTCAGGAATAGATAAATAATAACAAAAAAATTGTAAAGTGGAGAAAGCGAGAGCGCGCGAATGCACTCAAGCAAACACAAACAGCACAGCACGATGCGTATTTTTTTTTAAATTGACAAAATAAATCAAAAATAAATCAAAAATAAAAATAAGTGGAAAAGGCGAGAGTGCGCGAGCACACAGGAGCAAAGACAAGCAGCGCAGCTTGATGCGTAGTAAAAAAAATAATAAATAGACAACTGGTCGACCTCATTAGAAATAAAAACCCAAAAGATTAGATAGACAAACAAACAAACACATAAATGTGGAGAGAAGGGCAGTGCGCGCAGGAGCAAAGGTAAACAGCAGACAGACCTGAATCCTTATCTTTACAAGGTCGACCTCAGAACTTTGTTCAGTTTGTCTCGGTGACGGATAATGGAAGGAAGGGCAGGCAACTGGTCGACTTCATTTAAATAAACAAATAAAAAATAAGATAAACTCTCAGGAATAGATAAATAATAACAAAAAAATTGTAAAGTGGAGAAAGCGAGAGCGCGCGAATGCACTCAAGCAAACACAAACAGCACAGCACGATGCGTATTTTTTTTAAATTGACAAAATAAATCAAAAATAAATCAAAAATAAAAATAAGTGGAAAAGGCGAGAGTGCGCGAGCACACAGGAGCAAAGACAAGCAGCGCAGCTTGATGCGTAGTAAAAAAAATAATAAATAGACAACTGGTCGACCTCATTAGAAATAAAAACCCAAAAGATTAGATAGACAAACAAACAAACACATAAATGTGGAGAGAAGGGCAGTGCGCGCAGGAGCAAAGGTAAACAGCAGACAGACCTGAATCCTTATCTTTACAAGGTCGACCTCAGAACTTTGTTCAGTTTGTCTCGGTGACGGATAATGGAAGGAAGGGCAGGCAACTGGTCGACTTCATTTAAATAAACAAATAAAAAATAAGATAAACTCTCAGGAATAGATAAATAATAACAAAAAAATTGTAAAGTGGAGAAAGCGAGAGCGCGCGAATGCACTCAAGCAAACACAAACAGCACAGCACGATGCGTATTTTTTTTAAATTGACAAAATAAATCAAAAATAAATCAAAAATAAAACAAAAATAAAAATAAGTGGAAAAGGCGAGAGTGCGCGAGCACACAGGAGCAAAGACAAGCAGCGCAGCTTGATGCGTAGTAAAAAAAATAATAAATAGACAACTGGTCGACCTCATTAGAAATAAAAACCCAAAAGATTAGATAGACAAACAAACAAACACATAAATGTGGAGAGAAGGGCAGTGCGCGCAGGAGCAAAGGTAAACAGCAGACAGACCTGAATCCTTATCTTTACAAGGTCGACCTCAGAACTTTGTTCAGTTTGTCTCGGTGACGGATAATGGAAGGAAGGGCAGGCAACTGGTCGACTTCATTTAAATAAACGAATAAAAAATAAGATAAACTCTCAGGAATAGATAAATAATAACAAAAAAATTGTAAAGTGGAGAAAGCGAGAGCGCGCGAATGCACTCAAGCAAACACAAACAGCACAGCACGATGCGTATTTTTTTTAAATTGACAAAATAAATCAAAAATAAATCAAAAATAAAAATAAGTGGAAAAGGCGAGAGTGCGCGAGCACACAGGAGCAAAGACAAGCAGCGCAGCTTGATGCGTAGTAAAAAAAATAATAAATAGACAACTGGTCGACCTCATTAGAAATAAAAACCCAAAAGATTAGATAGACAAACAAACAAACACATAAATGTGGAGAGAAGGGCAGTGCGCGCAGGAGCAAAGGTAAACAGCAGACAGACCTGAATCCTTATCTTTACAAGGTCGACCTCAGAACTTTGTTCAGTTTGTCTCGGTGACGGATAATGGAAGGAAGGGCAGGCAACTGGTCGACTTCATTTAAATAACAAATAAAAATAAGATAAACTCTCAGGAATAGATAAATAATAAAAAAAAATTGTAAAGTGGAGAAAGCGAGAGCGCGCGAATGCACTCAAGCAAACACAAACAGCACAGCACGATGCGTATTTTTTTTTTAATATTGACAAAATAAATCAAAAATAAATCAAAAATAAAAATAAGTGGAAAAGGCGAGAGTGCGCGAGCACACAGGAGCAAAGACAAGCAGCGCAGCTTGATGCGTAGTAAAAAAAATAATAAATAGACAACTGGTCGACCTCATTAGAAATAAAAACCCAAAAGATTAGATAGACAAACAAACAAACACATGAAATGTGGAGAGAAGGGCAGTGCGCGCAGGAGCAAAGGTAAACAGCAGACAGACCTGAATCCTTATCTTTACAAGGTCGACCTCAGAACTTTGTTCAGTTTGTCTCGGTGACGGATAATGGAAGGAAGGGCAGGCAACTGGTCGACTTCATTTAAATAAACAAATAAAAAATAAGATAAACTCTCAGGAATAGATAAATAATAACAAAAAATTGTAAAGTGGAGAAAGCGAGAGCGCGCGAATGCACTCAAGCAAACACAAACAGCACAGCACGATGCGTATTTTTTTTAAATTGACAAAATAAATCAAAAATAAAAATAAGTGGAAAAGGCGAGAGTGCGCGAGCACACAGGAGCAAAGAAAAGCAGCGCAGCTTGATGCGTAGTAAAAAAAATAATAAATAGACAACTGGTCGACCTCATTAGAAATAAAAACCCAAAAGATTAGATAGACAAACAAACAAACACATAAATGTGGAGAGAAGGGCAGTGCGCGCAGGAGCAAAGGTAAACAGCAGACAGACCTGAATCCTTATCTTTACAAGGTCGACCTCAGAACTTTGTTCAGTTTGTCTCGGTGACGGATAATGGAAGGAAGGGCAGGCAACTGGTCGACTTCATTAAATAAACAAATAAAAAATAAGATAAACTCTCAGGAATAGATAAATAATAACAAAAAAATTGTAAAGTGGAGAAAGCGAGAGCGCGCGAATGCACTCAAGCAAACACAAACAGCACAGCACGATGCGTATTTTTTTTTAAATTGACAAAATAAATCAAAAATAAATCAAAAATAAAAATAAGTGGAAAAGGCGAGAGTGCGCGAGCACACAGGAGCAAAGACAAGCAGCGCAGCTTGATGCGTAGTAAAAAAAATAATAAATAGACAACTGGTCGACCTCATTAGAAATAAAAACCCAAAAGATTAGATAGACAAACAAACAAACACATAAATGTGGAGAGAAGGGCAGTGCGCGCAGGAGCAAAGGTAAACAGCAGACAGACCTGAATCCTTATCTTTACAAGGTCGACCTCAGAACTTTGTTCAGTTTGTCTCGGTGACGGATAATGGAAGGAAGGGCAGGCAACTGGTCGACTTCATTTAAATAAACAAATAAAAAATAAGATAAACTCTCAGGAATAGATAAATAATAACAAAAAAATTGTAAAGTGGAGAAAGCGAGAGCGCGCGAATGCACTCAAGCAAACACAAACAGCACAGCACGATGCGTATTTTTTTTTAAATTGACAAAATAAATCAAAAATAAATCAAAAATAAAAATAAGTGGAAAAGGCGAGAGTGCGCGAGCACACAGGAGCAAAGACAAGCAGCGCAGCTTGATGCGTAGTAAAAAAAATAATAAATAGACAACTGGTCGACCTCATTAGAAATAAAAACCCAAAAGATTAGATAGACAAACAAACAAACACATAAATGTGGAGAGAAGGGCAGTGCGCGCAGGAGCAAAGGTAAACAGCAGACAGACCTGAATCCTTATCTTTACAAGGTCGACCTCAGAACTTTGTTCAGTTTGTCTCGGTGACGGATAATGGAAGGAAGGGCAGGCAACTGGTCGACTTCATTTAAATAAACAAATAAAAAATAAGATAAACTCTCAGGAATAGATAAATAATAACAAAAAAATTGTAAAGTGGAGAAAGCGAGAGCGCGCGAATGCACTCAAGCAAACACAAACAGCACAGCACGATGCGTATTTTTTTTTAAATTGACAAAATAAATCAAAAATAAATCAAAAATAAAAATAAGTGGAAAAGGCGAGAGTGCGCGAGCACACAGGAGCAAAGACAAGCAGCGCAGCTTGATGCGTAGTAAAAAAAATAATAAATAGACAACTGGTCGACCTCATTAGAAATAAAAACCCAAAAGATTAGATAGACAAACAAACAAACACATAAATGTGGAGAGAAGGGCAGTGCGCGCAGGAGCAAAGGTAAACAGCAGACAGACCTGAATCCTTATCTTTACAAGGTCGACCTCAGAACTTTGTTCAGTTTGTCTCGGTGACGGATAATGGAAGGAAGGGCAGGCAACTGGTCGACTTCATTTAAATAAACAAATAAAAAATAAGATAAACTCTCAGGAATAGATAAATAATAACAAAAAAATTGTAAAGTGGAGAAAGCGAGAGCGCGCGAATGCACTCAAGCAAACACAAACAGCACAGCACGATGCGTATTTTTTTTAAATTGACAAAATAAATCAAAAATAAATCAAAAATAAAATAAGTGGAAAAGGCGAGAGTGCGCGAGCACACAGGAGCAAAGACAAGCAGCGCAGCTTGATGCGTAGTAAAAAAAATAATAAATAGACAACTGGTCGACCTCATTAGAAATAAAAACCCAAAAGATTAGATAGACAAACAAACAAACACATAAATGTGGAGAGAAGGGCAGTGCGCGCAGGAGCAAAGGTAAACAGCAGACAGACCTGAATCCTTATCTTTACAAGGTCGACCTCAGAACTTTGTTCAGTTTGTCTCGGTGACGGATAATGGAAGGAAGGGCAGGCAACTGGTCGACTTCATTTAAATAAACAAATAAAAAATAAGATAAACTCTCAGGAATAGATAAATAATAACAAAAAAATTGTAAAGTGGAGAAAGCGAGAGCGCGCGAATGCACTCAAGCAAACACAAACAGCACAGCACGATGCGTATTTTTTTTAAAATTGACAAAATAAATCAAAAATAAATCAAAAATAAAAATAAGTGGAAAAGGCGAGAGTGCGCGAGCACACAGGAGCAAAGACAAGCAGCGCAGCTTGATGCGTAGTAAAAAAAATAATAAATAGACAACTGGTCGACCTCATTAGAAATAAAAACCCAAAAGATTAGATAGACAAACAAACAAACACATAAATGTGGAGAGAAGGGCAGTGCGCGCAGGAGCAAAGGTAAACAGCAGACAGACCTGAATCCTTATCTTTACAAGGTCGACCTCAGAACTTTGTTCAGTTTGTCTCGGTGACGGATAATGGAAGGAAGGGCAGGCAACTGGTCGACTTCATTTAAATAAACAAATAAAAAATAAGATAAACTCTCAGGAATAGATAAATAATAACAAAAAAATTGTAAAGTGGAGAAAGCGAGAGCGCGCGAATGCACTCAAGCAAACACAAACAGCACAGCACGATGCGTATTTTTTTTTAAATTGACAAAATAAATCAAAAATAAATCAAAAATAAAAATAAGTGGAAAAGGCGAGAGTGCGCGAGCACACAGGAGCAAAGACAAGCAGCGCAGCTTGATGCGTAGTAAAAAAAATAATAAATAGACAACTGGTCGACCTCATTAGAAATAAAAACCCAAAAGATTAGATAGACAAACAAACAAACACATAAATGTGGAGAGAAGGGCAGTGCGCGCAGGAGCAAAGGTAAACAGCAGACAGACCTGAATCCTTATCTTTACAAGGTCGACCTCAGAACTTTGTTCAGTTTGTCTCGGTGACGGATAATGGAAGGAAGGGCAGGCAACTGGTCGACTTCATTTAAATAAACAAATAAAAAATAAGATAAACTCTCAGGAATAGATAAATAATAACAAAAAAATTGTAAAGTGGAGAAAGCGAGAGCGCGCGAATGCACTCAAGCAAACACAAACAGCACAGCACGATGCGTATTTTTTTTAAATTGACAAAATAAATCAAAAATAAAAATAAGTGGAAAAGGCGAGAGTGCGCGAGCACACAGGAGCAAAGACAAGCAGCGCAGCTTGATGCGTAGTAAAAAAAATAATAAATAGACAACTGGTCGACCTCATTAGAAATAAAAACCCAAAAGATTAGATAGACAAACAAACAAACACATAAATGTGGAGAGAAGGGCAGTGCGCGCAGGAGCAAAGGTAAACAGCAGACAGACCTGAATCCTTATCTTTACAAGGTCGACCTCAGAACTTTGTTCAGTTTGTCTCGGTGACGGATAATGGAAGGAAGGGCAGGCAACTGGTCGACTTCATTTAAATAAACAAATAAAAAATAAGATAAACTCTCAGGAATAGATAAATAATAACAAAAAAATTGTAAAGTGGAGAAAGCGAGAGCGCGCGAATGCACTCAAGCAAACACAAACAGCACAGCACGATGCGTATTTTTTTTTAAAATTGACAAAATAAATCAAAAATAAATCAAAAATAAAAATAAGTGGAAAAGGCGAGAGTGCGCGAGCACACAGGAGCAAAGACAAGCAGCGCAGCTTGATGCGTAGTAAAAAAAATAATAAATAGACAACTGGTCGACCTCATTAGAAATAAAAACCCAAAAGATTAGATAGACAAACAAACAAACACATAAATGTGGAGAGAAGGGCAGTGCGCGCAGGAGCAAAGGTAAACAGCAGACAGACCTGAATCCTTATCTTTACAAGGTCGACCTCAGAACTTTGTTCAGTTTGTCTCGGTGACGGATAATGGAAGGAAGGGCAGGCAACTGGTCGACTTCATTTAAATAAACAAATAAAAAATAAGATAAACTCTCAGGAATAGATAAATAATAACAAAAAAATTGTAAAGTGGAGAAAGCGAGAGCGCGCGAATGCACTCAAGCAAACACAAACAGCACAGCACGATGCGTATTTTTTTTAAATTGACAAAATAAATCAAAAATAAATCAAAAATAAAAATAAGTGGAAAAGGCGAGAGTGCGCGAGCACACAGGAGCAAAGACAAGCAGCGCAGCTTGATGCGTAGTAAAAAAAATAATAAATAGACAACTGGTCGACCTCATTAGAAATAAAAACCCAAAAGATTAGATAGACAAACAAACAAACACATAAATGTGGAGAGAAGGGCAGTGCGCGCAGGAGCAAAGGTAAACAGCAGACAGACCTGAATCCTTATCTTTACAAGGTCGACCTCAGAACTTTGTTCAGTTTGTCTCGGTGACGGATAATGGAAGGAAGGGCAGGCAACTGGTCGACTTCATTTAAATAAACAAATAAAAAATAAGATAAACTCTCAGGAATAGATAAATAATAACAAAAAAATTGTAAAGTGGAGAAAGCGAGAGCGCGCGAATGCACTCAAGCAAACACAAACAGCACAGCACGATGCGTATTTTTTTTTAAATTGACAAAATAAATCAAAAATAAATCAAAAATAAAAATAAGTGGAAAAGGCGAGAGTGCGCGAGCACACAGGAGCAAAGACAAGCAGCGCAGCTTGATGCGTAGTAAAAAAAATAATAAATAGACAACTGGTCGACCTCATTAGAAATAAAAACCCAAAAGATTAGATAGACAAACAAACAAACACATAAATGTGGAGAGAAGGGCAGTGCGCGCAGGAGCAAAGGTAAACAGCAGACAGACCTGAATCCTTATCTTTACAAGGTCGACCTCAGAACTTTGTTCAGTTTGTCTCGGTGACGGATAATGGAAGGAAGGGCAGGCAACTGGTCGACTTCATTTAAATAAACAAATAAAAAATAAGATAAACTCTCAGGAATAGATAAATAATAACAAAAAAATTGTAAAGTGGAGAAAGCGAGAGCGCGCGAGTGCACTCAAGCAAACACAAACAGCACAGCACGATGCGTATTTTTTTTAAATTGACAAAATAAATCAAAAATAAATCAAAAATAAAAATAAGTGGAAAAGGCGAGAGTGCGCGAGCACACAGGAGCAAAGACAAGCAGCGCAGCTTGATGCGTAGTAAAAAAAATAATAAATAGACAACTGGTCGACCTCATTAGAAATAAAAACCCAAAAGATTAGATAGACAAACAAACAAACACATAAATGTGGAGAGAAGGGCAGTGCGCGCAGGAGCAAAGGTAAACAGCAGACAGACCTGAATCCTTATCTTTACAAGGTCGACCTCAGAACTTTGTTCAGTTTGTCTCGGTGACGGATAATGGAAGGAAGGGCAGGCAACTGGTCGACTTCATTTAAATAAACAAATAAAAAATAAGATAAACTCTCAGGAATAGATAAATAATAACAAAAAAATTGTAAAGTGGAGAAAGCGAGAGCGCGCGAATGCACTCAAGCAAACACAAACAGCACAGCACGATGCGTATTTTTTTTAAAATTGACAAAATAATCAAAAATAAATCAAAAATAAAAATAAGTGGAAAAGGCGAGAGTGCGCGAGCACACAGGAGCAAAGACAAGCAGCGCAGCTTGATGCGTAGTAAAAAAAATAATAAATAGACAACTGGTCGACCTCATTAGAAATAAAAACCCAAAAGATTAGATAGACAAACAAACAAACACATAAATGTGGAGAGAAGGGCAGTGCGCGCAGGAGCAAAGGTAAACAGCAGACAGACCTGAATCCTTATCTTTACAAGGTCGACCTCAGAACTTTGTTCAGTTTGTCTCGGTGACGGATAATGGAAGGAAGGGCAGGCAACTGGTCGACTTCATTTAAATAAACAAATAAAAAATAAGATAAACTCTCAGGAATAGATAAATAATAACAAAAAAATTGTAAAGTGGAGAAAGCGAGAGCGCGCGAATGCACTCAAGCAAACACAAACAGCACAGCACGATGCGTATTTTTTTTAAATTGACAAAATAAATCAAAAATAAATCAAAAATAAAAATAAGTGGAAAAGGCGAGAGTGCGCGAGCACACAGGAGCAAAGAAAAGCAGCGCAGCTTGATGCGTAGTAAAAAAAATAATAAATAGACAACTGGTCGACCTCATTAGAAATAAAAACCCAAAAGATTAGATAGACAAACAAACAAACACATAAATGTGGAGAGAAGGGCAGTGCGCGCAGGAGCAAAGGTAAACAGCAGACAGACCTGAATCCTTATCTTTACAAGGTCGACCTCAGAACTTTGTTCAGTTTGTCTCGGTGACGGATAATGGAAGGAAGGGCAGGCAACTGGTCGACTTCATTTAAATAAACAAATAAAAAATAAGATAAACTCTCAGGAATAGATAAATAATAACAAAAAAATTGTAAAGTGGAGAAAGCGAGAGCGCGCGAATGCACTCAAGCAAACACAAACAGCACAGCACGATGCGTATTTTTTTTTAAATTGACAAAATAAATCAAAAATAAATCAAAAATAAAAATAAGTGGAAAAGGCGAGAGTGCGCGAGCACACAGGAGCAAAGACAAGCAGCGCAGCTTGATGCGTAGTAAAAAAAATAATAAATAGACAACTGGTCGACCTCATTAGAAATAAAAACCCAAAAGATTAGATAGACAAACAAACAAACACATAAATGTGGAGAGAAGGGCAGTGCGCGCAGGAGCAAAGGTAAACAGCAGACAGACCTGAATCCTTATCTTTACAAGGTCGACCTCAGAACTTTGTTCAGTTTGTCTCGGTGACGGATAATGGAAGGAAGGGCAGGCAACTGGTCGACTTCATTTAAATAAACAAATAAAAAATAAGATAAACTCTCAGGAATAGATAAATAATAACAAAAAAATTGTAAAGTGGAGAAAGCGAGAGCGCGCGAATGCACTCAAGCAAACACAAACAGCACAGCACGATGCGTATTTTTTTTTAAATTGACAAAATAAATCAAAAATAAAAATAAGTGGAAAAGGCGAGAGTGCGCGAGCACACAGGAGCAAAGACAAGCAGCGCAGCTTGATGCGTAGTAAAAAAAATAATAAATAGACAACTGGTCGACCTCATTAGAAATAAAAACCCAAAAGATTAGATAGACAAACAAACAAACACATAAATGTGGAGAGAAGGGCAGTGCGCGCAGGAGCAAAGGTAAACAGCAGACAGACCTGAATCCTTATCTTTACAAGGTCGACCTCAGAACTTTGTTCAGTTTGTCTCGGTGACGGATAATGGAAGGAAGGGCAGGCAACTGGTCGACTTCATTTAAATAAACAAATAAAAAATAAGATAAACTCTCAGGAATAGATAAATAATAACAAAAAAATTGTAAAGTGGAGAAAGCGAGAGCGCGCGAATGCACTCAAGCAAACACAAACAGCACAGCACGATGCGTATTTTTTTTAAATTGACAAAATAAATCAAAAATAAATCAAAAATAAGTGGAAAAGGCGAGAGTGCGCGAGCACACAGGAGCAAAGACAAGCAGCGCAGCTTGATGCGTAGTAAAAAAAATAATAAATAGACAACTGGTCGACCTCATTAGAAATAAAAACCCAAAAGATTAGATAGACAAACAAACAAACACATAAATGTGGAGAGAAGGGCAGTGCGCGCAGGAGCAAAGGTAAACAGCAGACAGACCTGAATCCTTATCTTTACAAGGTCGACCTCAGAACTTTGTTCAGTTTGTCTCGGTGACGGAAAATGGAAGGAAGGGCAGGCAACTGGTCGACTTCATTTAAATAAACAAATAAAAAATAAGATAAACTCTCAGGAATAGATAAATAATAACAAAAAAATTGTAAAGTGGAGAAAGCGAGAGCGCGCGAATGCACTCAAGCAAACACAAACAGCACAGCACGATGCGTATTTTTTTTAAATTGACAAAATAAATCAAAAATAAATCAAAAATAAAAATAAGTGGAAAAGGCGAGAGTGCGCGAGCACACAGGAGCAAAGACAAGCAGCGCAGCTTGATGCGTAGTAAAAAAAATAATAAATAGACAACTGGTCGACCTCATTAGAAATAAAAACCCAAAAGATTAGATAGACAAACAAACAAACACATAAATGTGGAGAGAAGGGCAGTGCGCGCAGGAGCAAAGGTAAACAGCAGACAGACCTGAATCCTTATCTTTACAAGGTCGACCTCAGAACTTTGTTCAGTTTGTCTCGGTGACGGATAATGGAAGGAAGGGCAGGCAACTGGTCGACTTCATTTAAATAAACAAATAAAAAATAAGATAAACTCTCAGGAATAGATAAATAATAACAAAAAAATTGTAAAGTGGAGAAAGCGAGAGCGCGCGAATGCACTCAAGCAAACACAAACAGCACAGCACGATGCGTATTTTTTTTAAATTGACAAAATAAATCAAAAATAAATCAAAAATAAAAATAAGTGGAAAAGGCGAGAGTGCGCGAGCACACAGGAGCAAAGACAAGCAGCGCAGCTTGATGCGTAGTAAAAAAAATAATAAATAGACAACTGGTCGACCTCATTAGAAATAAAAACCCAAAAGATTAGATAGACAAACAAACAAACACATAAATGTGGAGAGAAGGGCAGTGCGCGCAGGAGCAAAGGTAAACAGCAGACAGACCTGAATCCTTATCTTTACAAGGTCGACCTCAGAACTTTGTTCAGTTTGTCTCGGTGACGGATAATGGAAGGAAGGGCAGGCAACTGGTCGACTTCATTTAAATAAACAAATAAAAAATAAGATAAACTCTCAGGAATAGATAAATAATAACAAAAAAATTGTAAAGTGGAGAAAGCGAGAGCGCGCGAATGCACTCAAGCAAACACAAACAGCACAGCACGATGCGTATTTTTTTTAAATTGACAAAATAAATCAAAAATAAATCAAAAATAAAAATAAGTGGAAAAGGCGAGAGTGCGCGAGCACACAGGAGCAAAGACAAGCAGCGCAGCTTGATGCGTAGTAAAAAAAATAATAAATAGACAACTGGTCGACCTCATTAGAAATAAAAACCCAAAAGATTAGATAGACAAACAAACAAACACATAAATGTGGAGAGAAGGGCAGTGCGCGCAGGAGCAAAGGTAAACAGCAGACAGACCTGAATCCTTATCTTTACAAGGTCGACCTCAGAACTTTGTTCAGTTTGTCTCGGTGACGGATAATGGAAGGAAGGGCAGGCAACTGGTCGACTTCATTTAAATAAACAAATAAAAAATAAGATAAACTCTCAGGAATAGATAAATAATAACAAAAAAATTGTAAAGTGGAGAAAGCGAGAGCGCGCGAATGCACTCAAGCAAACACAAACAGCACAGCACGATGCGTATTTTTTTTAAATTGACAAAATAAATCAAAAATAAATCAAAAATAAAAATAAGTGGAAAAGGCGAGAGTGCGCGAGCACACAGGAGCAAAGACAAGCAGCGCAGCTTGATGCGTAGTAAAAAAAATAATAAATAGACAACTGGTCGACCTCATTAGAAATAAAAACCCAAAAGATTAGATAGACAAACAAACAAACACATAAATGTGGAGAGAAGGGCAGTGCGCGCAGGAGCAAAGGTAAACAGCAGACAGACCTGAATCCTTATCTTTACAAGGTCGACCTCAGAACTTTGTTCAGTTTGTCTCGGTGACGGATAATGGAAGGAAGGGCAGGCAACTGGTCGACTTCATTTAAATAAACAAATAAAAAATAAGATAAACTCTCAGGAATAGATAAATAATAACAAAAAAATTGTAAAGTGGAGAAAGCGAGAGCGCGCGAATGCACTCAAGCAAACACAAACAGCACAGCACGATGCGTATTTTTTTTTAAATTGACAAAATAAATCAAAAATAAATCAAAAATAAAAATAAGTGGAAAAGGCGAGAGTGCGCGAGCACACAGGAGCAAAGACAAGCAGCGCAGCTTGATGCGTAGTAAAAAAAATAATAAATAGACAACTGGTCGACCTCATTAGAAATAAAAACCCAAAAGATTAGATAGACAAACAAACAAACACATAAATGTGGAGAGAAGGGCAGTGCGCGCAGGAGCAAAGGTAAACAGCAGACAGACCTGAATCCTTATCTTTACAAGGTCGACCTCAGAACTTTGTTCAGTTTGTCTCGGTGACGGATAATGGAAGGAAGGGCAGGCAACTGGTCGACTTCATTTAAATAAACAAATAAAAAATAAGATAAACTCTCAGGAATAGATAAATAATAACAAAAAAATTGTAAAGTGGAGAAAGCGAGAGCGCGCGAATGCACTCAAGCAAACACAAACAGCACAGCACGATGCGTATTTTTTTTAAATTGACAAAATAAATCAAAAATAAATCAAAAATAAAAATAAGTGGAAAAGGCGAGAGTGCGCGAGCACACAGGAGCAAAGACAAGCAGCGCAGCTTGATGCGTAGTAAAAAAAATAATAAATAGACAACTGGTCGACCTCATTAGAAATAAAAACCCAAAAGATTAGATAGACAAACAAACAAACACATAAATGTGGAGAGAAGGGCAGTGCGCGCAGGAGCAAAGGTAAACAGCAGACAGACCTGAATCCTTATCTTTACAAGGTCGACCTCAGAACTTTGTTCAGTTTGTCTCGGTGACGGATAATGGAAGGAAGGGCAGGCAACTGGTCGACTTCATTTAAATAAACAAATAAAAAATAAGATAAACTCTCAGGAATAGATAAATAATAACAAAAAAATTGTAAAGTGGAGAAAGCGAGAGCGCGCGAATGCACTCAAGCAAACACAAACAGCACAGCACGATGCGTATTTTTTTTTAAATTGACAAAATAAATCAAAAATAAATCAAAAATAAAAATAAGTGGAAAAGGCGAGAGTGCGCGAGCACACAGGAGCAAAGACAAGCAGCGCAGCTTGATGCGTAGTAAAAAAAATAATAAATAGACAACTGGTCGACCTCATTAGAAATAAAAACCCAAAAGATTAGATAGACAAACAAACAAACACATAAATGTGGAGAGAAGGGCAGTGCGCGCAGGAGCAAAGGTAAACAGCAGACAGACCTGAATCCTTATCTTTACAAGGTCGACCTCAGAACTTTGTTCAGTTTGTCTCGGTGACGGATAATGGAAGGAAGGGCAGGCAACTGGTCGACTTCATTTAAATAAACAAATAAAAAATAAGATAAACTCTCAGGAATAGATAAATAATAACAAAAAAATTGTAAAGTGGAGAAAGCGAGAGCGCGCGAATGCACTCAAGCAAACACAAACAGCACAGCACGATGCGTATTTTTTTTTAAATTGACAAAATAAATCAAAAATAAATCAAAAATAAAAATAAGTGGAAAAGGCGAGAGTGCGCGAGCACACAGGAGCAAAGACAAGCAGCGCAGCTTGATGCGTAGTAAAAAAAATAATAAATAGACAACTGGTCGACCTCATTAGAAATAAAAACCCAAAAGATTAGATAGACAAACAAACAAACACATAAATGTGGAGAGAAGGGCAGTGCGCGCAGGAGCAAAGGTAAACAGCAGACAGACCTGAATCCTTATCTTTACAAGGTCGACCTCAGAACTTTGTTCAGTTTGTCTCGGTGACGGATAATGGAAGGAAGGGCAGGCAACTGGTCGACTTCATTTAAATAAACAAATAAAAAATAAGATAAACTCTCAGGAATAGATAAATAATAACAAAAAAATTGTAAAGTGGAGAAAGCGAGAGCGCGCGAATGCACTCAAGCAAACACAAACAGCACAGCACGATGCGTATTTTTTTTAAATTGACAAAATAAATCAAAAATAAATCAAAAATAAAAATAAGTGGAAAAGGCGAGAGTGCGCGAGCACACAGGAGCAAAGACAAGCAGCGCAGCTTGATGCGTAGTAAAAAAAATAATAAATAGACAACTGGTCGACCTCATTAGAAATAAAAACCCAAAAGATTAGATAGACAAACAAACAAACACATAAATGTGGAGAGAAGGGCAGTGCGCGCAGGAGCAAAGGTAAACAGCAGACAGACCTGAATCCTTATCTTTACAAGGTCGACCTCAGAACTTTGTTCAGTTTGTCTCGGTGACGGATAATGGAAGGAAGGGCAGGCAACTGGTCGACTTCATTTAAATAAACAAATAAAAAATAAGATAAACTCTCAGGAATAGATAAATAATAACAAAAAAATTGTAAAGTGGAGAAAGCGAGAGCGCGCGAATGCACTCAAGCAAACACAAACAGCACAGCACGATGCGTATTTTTTTTTAAATTGACAAAATAAATCAAAAATAAATCAAAAATAAAAATAAGTGGAAAAGGCGAGAGTGCGCGAGCACACAGGAGCAAAGACAAGCAGCGCAGCTTGATGCGTAGTAAAAAAAATAATAAATAGACAACTGGTCGACCTCATTAGAAATAAAAACCCAAAAGATTAGATAGACAAACAAACAAACACATAAATGTGGAGAGAAGGGCAGTGCGCGCAGGAGCAAAGGTAAACAGCAGACAGACCTGAATCCTTATCTTTACAAGGTCGACCTCAGAACTTTGTTCAGTTTGTCTCGGTGACGGATAATGGAAGGAAGGGCAGGCAACTGGTCGACTTCATTTAAATAAACAAATAAAAAATAAGATAAACTCTCAGGAATAGATAAATAATAACAAAAAAATTGTAAAGTGGAGAAAGCGAGAGCGCGCGAATGCACTCAAGCAAACACAAACAGCACAGCACGATGCGTATTTTTTTTAAATTGACAAAATAAATCAAAAATAAATCAAAAATAAAAATAAGTGGAAAAGGCGAGAGTGCGCGAGCACACAGGAGCAAAGACAAGCAGCGCAGCTTGATGCGTAGTAAAAAAAATAATAAATAGACAACTGGTCGACCTCATTAGAAATAAAAACCCAAAAGATTAGATAGACAAACAAACAAACACATAAATGTGGAGAGAAGGGCAGTGCGCGCAGGAGCAAAGGTAAACAGCAGACAGACCTGAATCCTTATCTTTACAAGGTCGACCTCAGAACTTTGTTCAGTTTGTCTCGGTGACGGATAATGGAAGGAAGGGCAGGCAACTGGTCGACTTCATTTAAATAAACAAATAAAAAATAAGATAAACTCTCAGGAATAGATAAATAATAACAAAAAAATTGTAAAGTGGAGAAAGCGAGAGCGCGCGAATGCACTCAAGCAAACACAAACAGCACAGCACGATGCGTATTTTTTTTAAATTGACAAAATAAATCAAAAATAAATTAACAAAAATAAAAATAAGTGGAAAAGGCGAGAGTGCGCGAGCACACAGGAGCAAAGACAAGCAGCGCAGCTTGATGCGTAGTAAAAAAAATAATAAATAGACAACTGGTCGACCTCATTAGAAATAAAAACCCAAAAGATTAGATAGACAAACAAACAAACACATAAATGTGGAGAGAAGGGCAGTGCGCGCAGGAGCAAAGGTAAACAGCAGACAGACCTGAATCCTTATCTTTACAAGGTCGACCTCAGAACTTTGTTCAGTTTGTCTCGGTGACGGATAATGGAAGGAAGGGCAGGCAACTGGTCGACTTCATTTAAATAAACAAATAAAAAATAAGATAAACTCTCAGGAATAGATAAATAATAACAAAAAAATTGTAAAGTGGAGAAAGCGAGAGCGCGCGAATGCACTCAAGCAAACACAAACAGCACAGCACGATGCGTATTTTTTTTAAATTGACAAAATAAATCAAAAATAAATCAAAAATAAAAATAAGTGGAAAAGGCGAGAGTGCGCGAGCACACAGGAGCAAAGACAAGCAGCGCAGCTTGATGCGTAGTAAAAAAAATAATAAATAGACAACTGGTCGACCTCATTAGAAATAAAAACCCAAAAGATTAGATAGACAAACAAACAAACACATAAATGTGGAGAGAAGGGCAGTGCGCGCAGGAGCAAAGGTAAACAGCAGACAGACCTGAATCCTTATCTTTACAAGGTCGACCTCAGAACTTTGTTCAGTTTGTCTCGGTGACGGATAATGGAAGGAAGGGCAGGCAACTGGTCGACTTCATTTAAATAAACAAATAAAAAATAAGATAAACTCTCAGGAATAGATAAATAATAACAAAAAAATTGTAAAGTGGAGAAAGCGAGAGCGCGCGAATGCACTCAAGCAAACACAAACAGCACAGCACGATGCGTATTTTTTTTAAATTGACAAAATAAATCAAAAATAAATCAAAAATAAAAATAAGTGGAAAAGGCGAGAGTGCGCGAGCACACAGGAGCAAAGACAAGCAGCGCAGCTTGATGCGTAGTAAAAAAAATAATAAATAGACAACTGGTCGACCTCATTAGAAATAAAAACCCAAAAGATTAGATAGACAAACAAACAAACACATAAATGTGGAGAGAAGGGCAGTGCGCGCAGGAGCAAAGGTAAACAGCAGACAGACCTGAATCCTTATCTTTACAAGGTCGACCTCAGAACTTTGTTCAGTTTGTCTCGGTGACGGATAATGGAAGGAAGGGCAGGCAACTGGTCGACTTCATTTAAATAAACAAATAAAAAATAAGATAAACTCTCAGGAATAGATAAATAATAACAAAAAAATTGTAAAGTGGAGAAAGCGAGAGCGCGCGAATGCACTCAAGCAAACACAAACAGCACAGCACGATGCGTATTTTTTTTAAATTGACAAAATAAATCAAAAATAAATCAAAAATAAAAATAAGTGGAAAAGGCGAGAGTGCGCGAGCACACAGGAGCAAAGACAAGCAGCGCAGCTTGATGCGTAGTAAAAAAAATAATAAATAGACAACTGGTCGACCTCATTAGAAATAAAAACCCAAAAGATTAGATAGACAAACAAACAAACACATAAATGTGGAGAGAAGGGCAGTGCGCGCAGGAGCAAAGGTAAACAGCAGACAGACCTGAATCCTTATCTTTACAAGGTCGACCTCAGAACTTTGTTCAGTTTGTCTCGGTGACGGATAATGGAAGGAAGGGCAGGCAACTGGTCGACTTCATTTAAATAAACAAATAAAAAATAAGATAAACTCTCAGGAATAGATAAATAATAACAAAAAAATTGTAAAGTGGAGAAAGCGAGAGCGCGCGAATGCACTCAAGCAAACACAAACAGCACAGCACGATGCGTATTTTTTTTAAATTGACAAAATAAATCAAAAATAAATCAAAAATAAAAATAAGTGGAAAAGGCGAGAGTGCGCGAGCACACAGGAGCAAAGACAAGCAGCGCAGCTTGATGCGTAGTAAAAAAAATAATAAATAGACAACTGGTCGACCTCATTAGAAATAAAAACCCAAAAGATTAGATAGACAAACAAACAAACACATAAATGTGGAGAGAAGGGCAGTGCGCGCAGGAGCAAAGGTAAACAGCAGACAGACCTGAATCCTTATCTTTACAAGGTCGACCTCAGAACTTTGTTCAGTTTGTCTCGGTGACGGATAATGGAAGGAAGGGCAGGCAACTGGTCGACTTCATTTAAATAAACAAATAAAAAATAAGATAAACTCTCAGGAATAGATAAATAATAACAAAAAAATTGTAAAGTGGAGAAAGCGAGAGCGCGCGAATGCACTCAAGCAAACACAAACAGCACAGCACGATGCGTATTTTTTTTAAATTGACAAAATAAATCAAAAATAAATCAAAAATAAAAATAAGTGGAAAAGGCGAGAGTGCGCGAGCACACAGGAGCAAAGACAAGCAGCGCAGCTTGATGCGTAGTAAAAAAAATAATAAATAGACAACTGGTCGACCTCATTAGAAATAAAAACCCAAAAGATTAGATAGACAAACAAACAAACACATAAATGTGGAGAGAAGGGCAGTGCGCGCAGGAGCAAAGGTAAACAGCAGACAGACCTGAATCCTTATCTTTACAAGGTCGACCTCAGAACTTTGTTCAGTTTGTCTCGGTGACGGATAATGGAAGGAAGGGCAGGCAACTGGTCGACTTCATTTAAATAAACAAATAAAAATAAGATAAACTCTCAGGAATAGATAAATAATAACAAAAAAATTGTAAAGTGGAGAAAGCGAGAGCGCGCGAATGCACTCAGCAAACACAAACAGCACAGCACGATGCGTATTTTTTTTTTAAATTGACAAAATAAATCAAAAATAAATCAAAAATAAAAATAAGTGGAAAAGGCGAGAGTGCGCGAGCACACAGGAGCAAAGACAAGCAGCGCAGCTTGATGCGTAGTAAAAAAAATAATAAATAGACAACTGGTCGACCTCATTAGAAATAAAAACCCAAAAGATTAGATAGACAAACAAACAAACACATAAATGTGGAGAGAAGGGCAGTGCGCGCAGGAGCAAAGGTAAACAGCAGACAGACCTGAATCCTTATCTTTACAAGGTCGACCTCAGAACTTTGTTCAGTTTGTCTCGGTGACAAATAATGGAAGGAAGGGCAGGCAACTGGTCGACTTCATTTAAATAAACAAATAAAAAATAAGATAAACTCTCAGGAATAGATAAATAATAACAAAAAATTGTAAAGTGGAGAAAGCGAGAGCGCGCGAATGCACTCAAGCAAACACAAACAGCACAGCACGATGCGTATTTTTTTTAAATTGACAAAATAAATCAAAAATAAAAATAAGTGGAAAAGGCGAGAGTGCGCGAGCACACAGGAGCAAAGAAAAGCAGCGCAGCTTGATGCGTAGTAAAAAAAATAATAAATAGACAACTGGTCGACCTCATTAGAAATAAAAACCCAAAAATTAGATAGACAAACAAACAAACACATAAATGTGGAGAGAAGGGCAGTGCGCGCAGGAGCAAAGGTAAACAGCAGACAGACCTGAATCCTTATCTTTACAAGGTCGACCTCAGAACTTTGTTCAGTTTGTCTCGGTGACGGATAATGGAAGGAAGGGCAGGCAACTGGTCGACTTCATTTAAATAAACAAATAAAAAATAAGATAAACTCTCAGGAATAGATAAATAATAACAAAAAAATTGTAAAGTGGAGAAAGCGAGAGCGCGCGAATGCACTCAAGCAAACACAAACAGCACAGCACGATGCGTATTTTTTTTTAAAATTGACAAAATAAATCAAAAATAAATCAAAAATAAAAATAAGTGGAAAAGGCGAGAGTGCGCGAGCACACAGGAGCAAAGACAAGCAGCGCAGCTTGATGCGTAGTAAAAAAAATAATAAATAGACAACTGGTCGACCTCATTAGAAATAAAAACCCAAAAGATTAGATAGACAAACAAACAAACACATAAATGTGGAGAGAAGGGCAGTGCGCGCAGGAGCAAAGGTAAACAGCAGACAGACCTGAATCCTTATCTTTACAAGGTCGACCTCAGAACTTTGTTCAGTTTGTCTCGGTGACGGATAATGGAAGGAAGGGCAGGCAACTGGTCGACTTCATTTAAATATACAAATAAAAATAAGATAAACTCTCAGGAATAGATAAATAATAACAAAAAAATTGTAAAGTGGAGAAAGCGAGAGCGCGCGAATGCACTCAAGCAAACACAAACAGCACAGCACGATGCGTATTTTTTTTTAAATTGACAAAATAAATCAAAAATAAAAATAAGTGGAAAAGGCGAGAGTGCGCGAGCACACAGGAGCAAAGACAAGCAGCGCAGCTTGATGCGTAGTAAAAAAAATAATAAATAGACAACTGGTCGACCTCATTAGAAATAAAAACCCAAAAGATTAGATAGACAAACAAACAAACACATAAATGTGGAGAGAAGGGCAGTGCGCGCAGGAGCAAAGGTAAACAGCAGACAGACCTGAATCCTTATCTTTACAAGGTCGACCTCAGAACTTTGTTCAGTTTGTCTCGGTGACGGATAATGGAAGGAAGGGCAGGCAACTGGTCGACTTCATTTAAATAAACAAATAAAAAATAAGATAAACTCTCAGGAATAGATAAATAATAACAAAAAAATTGTAAAGTGGAGAAAGCGAGAGCGCGCGAATGCACTCAAGCAAACACAAACAGCACAGCACGATGCGTATTTTTTTTTAATATTGACAAAATAAATCAAAAATAAATCAAAAATAAAAATAAGTGGAAAAGGCGAGAGTGCGCGAGCACACAGGAGCAAAGACAAGCAGCGCAGCTTGATGCGTAGTAAAAAAAATAATAAATAGACAACTGGTCGACCTCATTAGAAATAAAAACCCAAAAGATTAGATAGACAAACAAACAAACACATAAATGTGGAGAGAAGGGCAGTGCGCGCAGGAGCAAAGGTAAACAGCAGACAGACCTGAATCCTTATCTTTACAAGGTCGACCTCAGAACTTTGTTCAGTTTGTCTCGGTGACGGATAATGGAAGGAAGGGCAGGCAACTGGTCGACTTCATTTAAATAAACAAATAAAAAATAAGATAAACTCTCAGGAATAGATAAATAATAACAAAAAAATTGTAAAGTGGAGAAAGCGAGAGCGCGCGAATGCACTCAAGCAAACACAAACAGCACAGCACGATGCGTATTTTTTTTTAAATTGACAAAATAAATCAAAAATAAAAATAAGTGGAAAAGGCGAGAGTGCGCGAGCACACAGGAGCAAAGACAAGCAGCGCAGCTTGATGCGTAGTAAAAAAAATAATAAATAGACAACTGGTCGACCTCATTAGAAATAAAAACCCAAAAGATTAGATAGACAAACAAACAAACACATAAATGTGGAGAGAAGGGCAGTGCGCGCAGGAGCAAAGGTAAACAGCAGACAGACCTGAATCCTTATCTTTACAAGGTCGACCTCAGAACTTTGTTCAGTTTGTCTCGGTGACGGATAATGGAAGGAAGGGCAGGCAACTGGTCGACTTCATTTAAATAAACAAATAAAAAATAAGATAAACTCTCAGGAATAGATAAATAATAACAAAAAAATTGTAAAGTGGAGAAAGCGAGAGGCGCGAATGCACTCAAGCAAACACAAACAGCACAGCACGATGCGTATTTTTTTTAAATTGACAAAATAAATCAAAAATAAATCAAAAATAAAAATAAGTGGAAAAGGCGAGAGTGCGCGAGCACACAGGAGCAAAGACAAGCAGCGCAGCTTGATGCGTAGTAAAAAAAATAATAAATAGACAACTGGTCGACCTCATTAGAAATAAAAACCCAAAAGATTAGATAGACAAACAAACAAACACATAAATGTGGAGAGAAGGGCAGTGCGCGCAGGAGCAAAGGTAAACAGCAGACAGACCTGAATCCTTATCTTTACAAGGTCGACCTCAGAACTTTGTTCAGTTTGTCTCGGTGACGGATAATGGAAGGAAGGGCAGGCAACTGGTCGACTTCATTTAAATAAACAAATAAAAAATAAGATAAACTCTCAGGAATAGATAAATAATAACAAAAAAATTGTAAAGTGGAGAAAGCGAGAGCGCGCGAATGCACTCAAGCAAACACAAACAGCACAGCACGATGCGTATTTTTTTTTAAATTGACAAAATAAATCAAAAATAAATCAAAAATAAAAATAAGTGGAAAAGGCGAGAGTGCGCGAGCACACAGGAGCAAAGACAAGCAGCGCAGCTTGATGCGTAGTAAAAAAAATAATAAATAGACAACTGGTCGACCTCATTAGAAATAAAAACCCAAAAGATTAGATAGACAAACAAACAAACACATAAATGTGGAGAGAAGGGCAGTGCGCGCAGGAGCAAAGGTAAACAGCAGACAGACCTGAATCCTTATCTTTACAAGGTCGACCTCAGAACTTTGTTCAGTTTGTCTCGGTGACGGATAATGGAAGGAAGGGCAGGCAACTGGTCGACTTCATTTAAATAAACAAATAAAAAATAAGATAAACTCTCAGGAATAGATAAATAATAACAAAAAAATTGTAAAGTGGAGAAAGCGAGAGCGCGCGAATGCACTCACGCAAACACAAACAGCACAGCACGATGCGTATTTTTTTTAAATTGACAAAATAAATCAAAAATAAAAATAAGTGGAAAAGGCGAGAGTGCGCGAGCACACAGGAGCAAAGACAGCAGCGCAGCTTGATGCGTAGTAAAAAAAATAATAAATAGACAACTGGTCGACCTCATTAGAAATAAAAACCCAAAAGATTAGATAGACAAACAAACAAACACATAAATGTGGAGAGAAGGGCAGTGCGCGCAGGAGCAAAGGTAAACAGCAGACAGACCTGAATCCTTATCTTTACAAGGTCGACCTCAGAACTTTGTTCAGTTTGTCTCGGTGACGGATAATGGAAGGAAGGGCAGGCAACTGGTCGACTTCATTTAAATAAACAAATAAAAAATAAGATAAACTCTCAGGAATAGATAAATAATAACAAAAAAATTGTAAAGTGGAGAAAGCGAGAGCGCGCGAATGCACTCAAGCAAACACAAACAGCACAGCACGATGCGTATTTTTTTTTAAAATTGACAAAATAAATCAAAAATAAAAATAAGTGGAAAAGGCGAGAGTGCGCGAGCACACAGGAGCAAAGACAAGCAGCGCAGCTTGATGCGTAGTAAAAAAAATAATAAATAGACAACTGGTCGACCTCATTAGAAATAAAAACCCAAAAGATTAGATAGACAAACAAACAAACACATAAATGTGGAGAGAAGGGCAGTGCGCGCAGGAGCAAAGGTAAACAGCAGACAGACCTGAATCCTTATCTTTACAAGGTCGACCTCAGAACTTTGTTCAGTTTGTCTCGGTGACGGATAATGGAAGGAAGGGCAGGCAACTGGTCGACTTCATTTAAATAAACAAATAAAAAATAAGATAAACTCTCAGGAATAGATAAATAATAACAAAAAAATTGTAAAGTGGAGAAAGCGAGAGCGCGCGAATGCACTCAAGCAAACACAAACAGCACAGCACGATGCGTATTTTTTTTTAAATTGACAAAATAAATCAAAAATAAAAATAAGTGGAAAAGGCGAGAGTGCGCGAGCACACAGGAGCAAAGACAAGCAGCGCAGCTTGATGCGTAGTAAAAAAAATAATAAATAGACAACTGGTCGACCTCATTAGAAATAAAAACCCAAAAGATTAGATAGACAAACAAACAAACACATAAATGTGGAGAGAAGGGCAGTGCGCGCAGGAGCAAAGGTAAACAGCAGACAGACCTGAATCCTTATCTTTACAAGGTCGACCTCAGAACTTTGTTCAGTTTGTCTCGGTGACGGATAATGGAAGGAAGGGCAGGCAACTGGTCGACTTCATTTAAATAAACAAATAAAAAATAAGATAAACTCTCAGGAATAGATAAATAATAACAAAAAAATTGTAAAGTGGAGAAAGCGAGAGCGCGCGAATGCACTCAAGCAAACACAAACAGCACAGCACGATGCGTATTTTTTTTTAAATTGACAAAATAAATCAAAAATAAATCAAAAATAAAAATAAGTGGAAAAGGCGAGAGTGCGCGAGCACACAGGAGCAAAGACAAGCAGCGCAGCTTGATGCGTAGTAAAAAAAATAATAAATAGACAACTGGTCGACCTCATTAGAAATAAAAACCCAAAAGATTAGATAGACAAACAAACAAACACATAAATGTGGAGAGAAGGGCAGTGCGCGCAGGAGCAAAGGTAAACAGCAGACAGACCTGAATCCTTATCTTTACAAGGTCGACCTCAGAACTTTGTTCAGTTTGTCTCGGTGACGGATAATGGAAGGAAGGGCAGGCAACTGGTCGACTTCATTTAAATAAACAAATAAAAAATAAGATAAACTCTCAGGAATAGATAAATAATAACAAAAAAATTGTAAAGTGGAGAAAGCGAGAGCGCGCGAATGCACTCAAGCAAACACAAACAGCACAGCACGATGCGTATTTTTTTTAAATTGACAAAATAAATCAAAAATAAAAATAAGTGGAAAAGGCGAGAGTGCGCGAGCACACAGGAGCAAAGACAAGCAGCGCAGCTTGATGCGTAGTAAAAAAAATAATAAATAGACAACTGGTCGACCTCATTAGAAATAAAAACCCAAAAGATTAGATAGACAAACAAACAAACACATAAATGTGGAGAGAAGGGCAGTGCGCGCAGGAGCAAAGGTAAACAGCAGACAGACCTGAATCCTTATCTTTACAAGGTCGACCTCAGAACTTTGTTCAGTTTGTCTCGGTGACGGATAATGGAAGGAAGGGCAGGCAACTGGTCGACTTCATTTAAATATACAAATAAAAATAAGATAAACTCTCAGGAATAGATAAATAATAAAAAAAAATTGTAAAGTAGAGAAAGCGAGAGCGCGCGAATGCACTCGAGCAAACACAAACAGCACAGCACGATGCGTATTTTTTTTTTAATATTGACAAAATAAATGAAAAATAAATCAAAAATAAAAATAAGTGGAAAAGGCGAGAGTGCGCGATCACACAGGAGCAGGGACAAGCAGCGCAGCTTGATGCGTAGTAAAAAAAATAATAAATAGACAACTGGTCGACCTCATTAGAAATAAAAACCCAAAAGATTAGATAGACAAACAAACAAACACATGAGTGTGGAGAGAAGGGCAGTGCGCGCAGGAGCAAAGGTAAACAGCAGACAGACCTGAATCCTTATCTTTACAAGGTCGACCTCAGAACTTTGTTCAGTTTGTCTCGGTGACAAATAATGGAAGGAAGGGCAGGCAACTGGTCGACTTCATTTAAATAAACAAATAAAAAATAAGATAAACTCTCAGGAATAGATAAATAATAACAAAAAATTGTAAAGTGGAGAAAGCGAGAGCGCGCGAATGCACTCACGCAAACACAAACAGCACAGCACGATGCGTATTTTTTTTAAATTGACAAAATAAATCAAAAATAAAAATAAGTGGAAAAGGCGAGAGTGCGCGAGCACACAGGAGCAAAGAAAAGCAGCGCAGCTTGATGCGTAGTAAAAAAAATAATAAATAGACAACTGGTCGACCTCATTAGAAATAAAAACCCAAAAAATTAGATAGACAAACAAACAAACACATAAATGTGGAGAGAAGGGAAGTGCGCGCAGGAGCAAAGGTAAACAGCAGACAGACCTGAATCCTTATCTTTACAAGGTCGACCTCAGAACTTTGTTCAGTTTGTCTCGGTGACGGATAATGGAAGGAAGGGCAGGCAACTGGTCGACTTCATCTAAATAAACAAATAAAAAATAAGATAAACTCTCAGGAATAGATAAAAAATAACAAAAAAATTGTAAAGTGGAGAAAGGGAGAGCGCGCGAATGCACTCAAGCAAACACAAACAGCACAGCACGATGCGTATTTTTTTTTAAAATTGACAAAATAAATCAAAAATAAATCAAAAATAAAAATAAGTGGAAAAGGCGAGAGTGCGCGAGCACACAGGAGCAAAGACAAGCAGCGCAGCTTGATGCGTAGTAAAAAAAATAATAAATAGACAACTGGTCGACCTCATTAGAAATAAAAACCCAAAAGATTAGATAGACAAACAAACAAACACATAAATGTGGAGAGAAGGGCAGTGCGCGCAGGAGCAAAGGTAAACAGCAGACAGACCTGAATCCTTATCTTTACAAGGTCGACCTCAGAACTTTGTTCAGTTTGTCTCGGTGACGGATAATGGAAGGAAGGGCAGGCAACTGGTCGACTTCATTTAAATATACAAATAAAAATAAGATAAACTCTCAGGAATAGATAAATAATAACAAAAAAATTGTAAAGTGGAGAAAGCGAGAGCGCGCGAATGCACTCACGCAAACACAAACAGCACAGCACGATGCGTATTTTTTTTTAATTGACAAAATAAATCAAAAATAAAAATAAGTGGAAAAGGCGAGAGTGCGCGAGCACACAGGAGCAAAGACAAGCAGCGCAGCTTGATGCGTAGTAAAAAAAATAATAAATAGACAACTGGTCGACCTCATTAGAAATAAAAACCCAAAAGATTAGATAGACAAACAAACAAACACATAAATGTGGAGAGAAGGGCAGTGCGCGCAGGAGCAAAGGTAAACAGCAGACAGACCTGAATCCTTATCTTTACAAGGTCGACCTCAGAACTTTGTTCAGTTTGTCTCGGTGACGGATAATGGAAGGAAGGGCAGGCAACTGGTCGACTTCATTTAAATATACAAATAAAAATAAGATAAACTCTCAGGAATAGATAAATAATAAAAAAAAATTGTAAAGTGGAGAAAGCGAGAGCGCGCGAATGCACTCAGCAAACACAAACAGCACAGCACGATGCGTATTTTTTTTTAATATTGACAAAATAAATCAAAAATAAATCAAAAATAAAAATAAGTGGAAAAGGCGAGAGTGCGCGAGCACACAGGAGCAGACAAGCAGCGCAGCTTGATGCGTAGTAAAAAAAATAATAAATAGACAACTGGTCGACCTCATTAGAAATAAAAACCCAAAAGATTTAGATAGACAAACAAACAAACACATAAATGTGGAGAGAAGGGCAGTGCGCGCAGGAGCAAAGGTAAACAGCAGACAGACCTGAATCCTTATCTTTACAAGGTCGACCTCAGAACTTTGTTCAGTTTGTCTTCGGTGACAAATAATGGAAGGAAGGGCAGGCAACTGGTCGACTTCATTTAAATAAACAAATAAAAAATAAGATAAACTCTCAGGAATAGATAAATAATAACAAAAAATTGTAAAGTGGAGAAAGCGAGAGCGCGCGAATGCACTCAAGCAAACACAAACAGCACAGCACGATGCGTATTTTTTTTTAATTGACAAAATAAATCAAAAATAAAAATAAGTGGAAAAGGCGAGAGTGCGCGAGCACACAGGAGCAAAGACAAGGAGCGAAGCTTGATGCGTAGAAAAAAAATAATAAATAGACAACTGGTCGACCTCATTAGAAATAAAAACCCAAAAGATTAGATAGACAAACAAACAAACACATAAATGTGGAGAGAAGGGCAGTGCGCGCAGGAGCAAAGGTAAACAGCAGACAGACCTGAATCCTTATCTTTACAAGGTCGACCTCAGAACTTTGTTCAGTTTGTCTCGGTGACGGATAATGGAAGGAAGGGCAGGCAACTGGTCGACTTCATTTAAATAAACAAATAAAAAATAAGGATAAACTCTCAGGAATAGATAAATAATAACAAAAAAATTGTAAAGTGGAGAATGCAAGGGCGCGAATGCACTCAAGTAAACACAAACAGCACAGCACGATGCGTATTTTTTTTAAAATTGACAAAATAATCAAAAATAAATCAAAAATAAAAATAAGTGGAAAAGGCGAGAGTGCGCGAGCACACAGGAGCAAAGACAAGCAGCGCAGCTTGATGCGTAGTAAAAAAAATAATAAATTGACAACTGGTCGACCTCATTAGAAATAAAAACCCAAAAGATTAGATAGACAAACAAACAAACACATAAATGTGGAGAGAAGGGCAGTGCGCGCAGGAGCAAAGGTAAACAGCAGACAGACCTGAATCCTTATCTTTACAAGGTCGACCTCAGAACTTTGTTCAGTTTGTCTCGGTGACGGATAATGGAAGGAAGGGCAGGCAACTGGTCGACTTCATTTAAATAAACAAATAAAAAATAAGATAAACTCTCAGGAATAGATAAATAATAACAAAAAAATTGTAAAGTAGAGAAAGCGAGAGCGCACGAATGCACTCAAGCAAACACAAACAGCACAGCACGATGCGTATTTTTTTTTAAATTGACAAAATAAATCAAAAATAAATCAAAAATAAAAATAAGTGGAAAAGGCGAGAGTGCGCGAGCACACAGGAGCAAAGACAAGCAGCGCAGCTTGATGCGTAGTAAAAAAAATAATAAATAGACAACTGGTCGACCTCATTAGAAATAAAAACCCAAAAGATTAGATAGACAAACAAACAAACACATAAATGTGGAGAGAAGGGCAGTGCGCGCAGGAGCAAAGGTAAACAGCAGACAGACCTGAATCCTTATCTTTACAAGGTCGACCTCAGAACTTTGTTCAGTTTGTCTCGGTGACGGATAATGGAAGGAAGGGCAGGCAACTGGTCGACTTCATTTAAATAAACAAATAAAAAATAAGATAAACTCTCAGGAATAGATAAATAATAACAAAAAAATTGTAAAGTGGAGAAAGCGAGAGCGCGCGAATGCACTCACGCAAACACAAACAGCACAGCACGATGCGTATTTTTTTTAAATTGACAAAATAAATCAAAAATAAAAATAAGTGGAAAAGGCGAGAGTGCGCGAGCACACAGGAGCAAAGACAGCAGCGCAGCTTGATGCGTAGTAAAAAAAATAATAAATAGACAACTGGTCGACCTCATTAGAAATAAAAACCCAAAAGATTAGATAGACAAACAAACAAACACATAAATGTGGAGAGAAGGGCAGTGCGCGCAGGAGCAAAGGTAAACAGCAGACAGACCTGAATCCTTATCTTTACAAGGTCGACCTCAGAACTTTGTTCAGTTTGTCTCGGTGAGGGATAATGGAAGGAAGGGCAGGCAACTGGTCGACTTCATTTAAATAAACAAATAAAAAATAAGATAAACTCTCAGGAATAGATAAATAATAACAAAAAAATTGTAAAGTGGAGAAAGCGAGAGCGCGCGAATGCACTCAAGCAAACACAAACAGCACAGCACGATGCGTATTTCTTTTTTAAAATTGACAAAATAAATCAAAAATAAAAATAAGTGGAAAAGGCGAGAGTGCGCGAGCACACAGGAGCAAAGACAAGCAGCGCAGCTTGATGCGTAGTAAAAAAAATAATAAATAGACAACTGGTCGACCTCATTAGAAATAAAAACCCAAAAGATTAGATAGACAAACAAACAAACACATAAATGTGGAGAGAAGGGCAGTGCGCGCAGGAGCAAAGGTAAACATCAGACAGACCTGAATCCTTATCTTTACAAGGTCGACCTCAGAACTTTGTTCAGTTTGTCTCGGTGACGGATAATGGAAGGAAGGGCAGGCAACTGGTCGACTTCATTTAAATAAACAAATAAAAAATAAGATAAACTCTCAGGAATAGATGAATAATTACAAAAAAATTGTAAAGTGGAGAAAGCGAGAGCGCGCGAATGCACTCAAGCAAACACAAACAGCACAGCACGATGCGTATTTTTTTTTAATTGACAAAATAAATCAAAAATAAAAATAAGTGGAAAAGGCGAGAGTGCGCGAGCACACAGGAGCAAAGACAAGCAGCGCAGCTTGATGCGTAGTAAAAAAAATAATAAATTGACAACTGGTCGACCTCATTAGAAATAAAAACCCAAAAGATTAGATAGACAAACAAACAAACACATAAATGTGGAGAGAAGGGCAGTGCTCGCAGGAGCAAAGGTAAACAGCAGACAGACCTGAATCCTTATCTTTACAAGGTCGACCTCAGAACTTTGTTCAGTTTGTCTGGGTGACGGATAATGGAAGGAAGGGCAGGCAACTGGTCGACTTCATTTAAATAAACAAATAAAAAATAAGATAAACTCTCAGGAATAGATAAATAATAACAAAAAAATTGTAAAGTGGAGAAAGCGAGAGCGCGCGAATGCACTCAAGCAAACACAAACAGCACAGCACGATGCGTATTTTTTTTTAAATTGACAAAATAAATCAAAAATAAATCAAAAATAAAAATAAGTGGAAAAGGCGAGAGTGCGCGAGCACACAGGAGCTAAGACAAGCAGCGCAGCTTGATGCGTAGTAAACAAAATAATAAATAGACAACTGGTCGACCTCATTAGAAATAAAAACCCAAAAGATTAGATAGACAATCAAACAAACACATAAATGTGGAGAGAAGGGCAGTGCGCGCAAGAGCAAAGGTAAACAGCAGACAGACCTGAATCCTTATCTTTACAAGGTCGACCTCAGAACTTTGTTCAGTTTGTCTCGGTGACGGATAATGGAAGAAAGGGCAGGCAACTGGTCGACTTCATTTAAATAAACAAATAAAAAATAAGATAAACTCTCAGGAATAGATAAATAATAACAAAAAAGTTGTAAAGTGGAGAAATCGAGAGCGCGCGAATGTACTCACGCAAACACAAACAGCACAGCACGATGCGTATTTTTTTTAAATTGACAAAATAAATCAAAAATAAAAATAAGTGGAAAAGGCGAGAGTGCGCGAGCACACAGGAGCAAAGACTAGCAGCGCAGCTTGATGCGTAGTAAAAAAAATTATAAATAGACAACTGGTCGACCTCATTAGAAATAAAAACCCAAAAGATTAGATAGACAAACAAACAAACACATAAATGTGGAGAGAAGGGCAGTGCGCGCAGGAGCAAAGGTAAACAGCAGACAGACCTGAATCCTTATCTTTACAAGGTCGACCTCAGAACTTTGTTCAGTTTGTCTCGGTGACGGATAATGGAAGGAAGGGCAGGCAACTGGTCGACTTCATTTAAATAAACAAATAAAAAATAAGATAAACTCTCAGGAATAGATAAATAATAACAAAAAAATTGTAAAGTGGAGAAAGCGAGAGCGCGCGAATGCACTCAAGCAAACACAAACAGCACAGCACGATGCGTATTTTTTTTTAAATTGACAAAATAAATAAAAAATAAAAATAAGTGGAAAAGGCGAGAGTGCGCGAGCACACAGGAGCAAAGACAAGCAGCGCAGCTTGATGCGTAGTAAAAAAAATAATAAATAGACAACTGGTCGACCTCATTAGAAATAAAAACCCAAAAGATTAGATAGACAAACAAACAAACACATAAATGTGGAGAGAAGGGCAGTGCGCGCAGGAGCAAAGGTAAACAGCAGACAGACCTGAATCCTTATCTTTACAAGGTCGACCTCAGAACTTTGTTCAGTTTGTCTCGGTGACGGATAATGGAAGGAAGGGCAGGCAACTGGTCGACTTCATTTAAATAAACAAATAAAAAATAAGATAAACTCTCAGGAATAGATAAATAATAACAAAAAAATTGTAAAGTGGAGAAAGCGAGAGCGCGCGAATGCACTCAAGCAAACACAAACAGCACAGCACGATGCGTATTTTTTTTTAAATTGACAAAATAAATCAAAAATAAAAATAAGTGGAAAAGGCGAGAGTGCGCGAGCACACAGGAGCAAAGACAAGCAGCGCAGCTTGATGCGTAGTAAAAAAAATAATAAATAGACAACTGGTCGACCTCATTAGAAATAAAAACCCAAAAGATTAGATAGACAAACAAACAAACACATAAATGTGGAGAGAAGGGCAGTGCGCGCAGGAGCAAAGGTAAACAGCAGACAGACCTGAATCCTTATCTTTACAAGGTCGACCTCAGAACTTTGTTCAGTTTGTCTCGGTGACGGATAATGGAAGGAAGGGCAGGCAACTGGTCGACTTCATTTAAATAAACAAATAAAAAATAAGATAAACTCTCAGGAATAGATAAATAATAACAAAAAAATTGTAAAGTGGAGAAAGCGAGAGCGCGCGAATGCACTCAAGCAAACACAAACAGCACAGCACGATGCGTATTTTTTTTTAAATTGACAAAATAAATCAAAAATAAATCAAAAATAAAAATAAGTGGAAAAGGCGAGAGTGCGCGAGCACACAGGAGCAAAGACAAGCAGCGCAGCTTGATGCGTAGTAAAAAAAATAATAAATAGACAACTGGTCGACCTCATTAGAAATAAAAACCCAAAAGATTAGATAGACAAACAAACAAACACATAAATGTGGAGAGAAGGGCAGTGCGCGCAGGAGCAAAGGTAAACAGCAGACAGACCTGAATCCTTATCTTTACAAGGTCGACCTCAGAACTTTGTTCAGTTTGTCTCGGTGACGGATAATGGAAGGAAGGGCAGGCAACTGGTCGACTTCATTTAAATAAACAAATAAAAAATAAGATAAACTCTCAGGAATAGATAAATAATAACAAAAAAATTGTAAAGTGGAGAAAGCGAGAGCGCGCGAATGCACTCAGCAAACACAAACAGCACAGCACGATGCGTATTTTTTTTTAATATTGACAAAATAAATCAAAAATAAAAAAAATAAAAATAAGTGGAAAAGGCGAGAGTGCGCGAGCACACAGGAGCAAAGACAAGCAGCGCAGCTTGATGCGTAGTAAAAAAAATAATAAATAGACAACTGGTCGACCTCATTAGAAATAAAAACCCAAAAGATTAGATAGACAAACAAACAAACACATAAATGTGGAGAGAAGGGCAGTGCGCGCAGGAGCAAAGGTAAACAGCAGACAGACCTGAATCCTTATCTTTACAAGGTCGACCTCAGAACTTTGTTCAGTTTGTCTCGGTGACGGATAATGGAAGGAAGGGCAGGCAACTGGTCGACTTCATTTAAATAAACAAATAAAAAATAAGATAAACTCTCAGGAATAGATAAATAATAACAAAAAAATTGTAAAGTGGAGAAAGCGAGAGCGCGCGAATGCACTCAGCAAACACAAACAGCACAGCACGATGCGTATTTTTTTAAATTGACAAAATAAATCAAAAATAAAAATAAGTGGAAAAGGCGAGAGTGCGCGAGCACACAGGAGCAAAGACAAGCAGCGCAGCTTGATGCGTAGTAAAAAAAATAATAAATAGACAACTGGTCGACCTCATTAGAAATAAAAACCCAAAAGATTAGATAGACAAACAAACAAACACATAAATGTGGAGAGAAGGGCAGTGCGCGCAGGAGCAAAGGTAAACAGCAGACAGACCTGAATCCTTATCTTTACAAGGTCGACCTCAGAACTTTGTTCAGTTTGTCTCGGTGACGGATAATGGAAGGAAGGGCAGGCAACTGGTCGACTTCATTTAAATAAACAAATAAAAAATAAGATAAACTCTCAGGAATAGATAAATAATAACAAAAAAATTGTAAAGTGGAGAAAGCGAGAGCGCGCGAATGCACTCAAGCAAACACAAACAGCACAGCACGATGCGTATTTTTTTTTAAATTGACAAAATAAATCAAAAATAAAAATAAGTGGAAAAGGCGAGAGTGCGCGAGCACACAGGAGCAAAGACAAGCAGCGCAGCTTGATGCGTAGTAAAAAAAATAATAAATAGACAACTGGTCGACCTCATTAGAAATAAAAACCCAAAAGATTAGATAGACAAACAAACAAACACATAAATGTGGAGAGAAGGGCAGTGCGCGCAGGAGCAAAGGTAAACAGCAGACAGACCTGAATCCTTATCTTTACAAGGTCGACCTCAGAACTTTGTTCAGTTTGTCTCGGTGACGGATAATGGAAGGAAGGGCAGGCAACTGGTCGACTTCATTTAAATAAACAAATAAAAAATAAGATAAACTCTCAGGAATAGATAAATAATAACAAAAAAATTGTAAAGTGGAGAAAGCAGAGAGCGCGCGAATGCACTCAAGCAAACACAAACAGCACAGCACGATGCGTATTTTTTTTAAATTGACAAAATAAATCAAAAATAAATCAAAAATAAAAATAAGTGGAAAAGGCGAGAGTGCGCGAGCACACAGGAGCAAAGACAAGCAGCGCAGCTTGATGCGTAGTAAAAAAAATAATAAATAGACAACTGGTCGACCTCATTAGAAATAAAAACCCAAAAGATTAGATAGACAAACAAACAAACACATAAATGTGGAGAGAAGGGCAGTGCGCGCAGGAGCAAAGGTAAACAGCAGACAGACCTGAATCCTTATCTTTACAAGGTCGACCTCAGAACTTTGTTCAGTTTGTCTCGGTGACGGATAATGGAAGGAAGGGCAGGCAACTGGTCGACTTCATTTAAATAAACAAATAAAAAATAAGATAAACTCTCAGGAATAGATAAATAATAACAAAAAAATTGTAAAGTGGAGAAAGCGAGAGCGCGCGAATGCACTCAAGCAAACACAAACAGCACAGCACGATGCGTATTTTTTTTAAATTGACAAAATAAATCAAAAATAAATCAAAAATAAAAATAAGTGGAAAAGGCGAGAGTGCGCGAGCACACAGGAGCAAAGACAAGCAGCGCAGCTTGATGCGTAGTAAAAAAAATAATAAATAGACAACTGGTCGACCTCATTAGAAATAAAAACCCAAAAGATTAGATAGACAAACAAACAAACACATAAATGTGGAGAGAAGGGCAGTGCGCGCAGGAGCAAAGGTAAACAGCAGACAGACCTGAATCCTTATCTTTACAAGGTCGACCTCAGAACTTTGTTCAGTTTGTCTCGGTGACGGATAATGGAAGGAAGGGCAGGCAACTGGTCGACTTCATTTAAATAAACAAATAAAAAATAAGATAAACTCTCAGGAATAGATAAATAATAACAAAAAATTGTAAAGTGGAGAAAGCGAGAGCGCGCGAATGCACTCAGCAAACACAAACAGCACAGCACGATGCGTATTTTTTTTAAATTGACAAAATAAATCAAAAATAAATCAAAAATAAAAATAAGTGGAAAAGGCGAGAGTGCGCGAGCACACAGGAGCAAAGACAAGCAGCGCAGCTTGATGCGTAGTAAAAAAAATAATAAATAGACAACTGGTCGACCTCATTAGAAATAAAAACCCAAAAGATTAGATAGACAAACAAACAAACACATAAATGTGGAGAGAAGGGCAGTGCGCGCAGGAGCAAAGGTAAACAGCAGACAGACCTGAATCCTTATCTTTACAAGGTCGACCTCAGAACTTTGTTCAGTTTGTCTCGGTGACGGATAATGGAAGGAAGGGCAGGCAACTGGTCGACTTCATTTAAATAAACAAATAAAAAATAAGATAAACTCTCAGGAATAGATAAATAATAACAAAAAAATTGTAAAGTGGAGAAAGCGAGAGCGCGCGAATGCACTCAAGCAAACACAAACAGCACAGCACGATGCGTATTTTTTTTAAATTGACAAAATAAATCAAAAATAAAAATAAGTGGAAAAGGCGAGAGTGCGCGAGCACACAGGAGCAAAGACAAGCAGCGCAGCTTGATGCGTAGTAAAAAAAATAATAAATAGACAACTGGTCGACCTCATTAGAAATAAAAACCCAAAAGATTAGATAGACAAACAAACAAACACATAAATGTGGAGAGAAGGGCAGTGCGCGCAGGAGCAAAGGTAAACAGCAGACAGACCTGAATCCTTATCTTTACAAGGTCGACCTCAGAACTTTGTTCAGTTTGTCTCGGTGACGGATAATGGAAGGAAGGGCAGGCAACTGGTCGACTTCATTTAAATAAACAAATAAAAAATAAGATAAACTCTCAGGAATAGATAAATAATAACAAAAAAATTGTAAAGTGGAGAAAGCGAGAGCGCGCGAATGCACTCAAGCAAACACAAACAGCACAGCACGATGCGTATTTTTTTTTAAATTGACAAAATAAATCAAAAATAAAAATAAGTGGAAAAGGCGAGAGTGCGCGAGCACACAGGAGCAAAGACAAGCAGCGCAGCTTGATGCGTAGTAAAAAAAATAATAAATAGACAACTGGTCGACCTCATTAGAAATAAAAACCCAAAAGATTAGATAGACAAACAAACAAACACATAAATGTGGAGAGAAGGGCAGTGCGCGCAGGAGCAAAGGTAAACAGCAGACAGACCTGAATCCTTATCTTTACAAGGTCGACCTCAGAACTTTGTTCAGTTTGTCTCGGTGACGGATAATGGAAGGAAGGGCAGGCAACTGGTCGACTTCATTTAAATAAACAAATAAAAAATAAGATAAACTCTCAGGAATAGATAAATAATAACAAAAAAATTGTAAAGTGGAGAAAGCGAGAGCGCGCGAATGCACTCAAGCAAACACAAACAGCACAGCACGATGCGTATTTTTTTTTAAATTGACAAAATAAATCAAAAATAAAAATAAGTGGAAAAGGCGAGAGTGCGCGAGCACACAGGAGCAAAGACAAGCAGCGCAGCTTGATGCGTAGTAAAAAAAATAATAAATAGACAACTGGTCGACCTCATTAGAAATAAAAACCCAAAAGATTAGATAGACAAACAAACACATAAATGTGGAGAGAAGGGCAGTGCGCGCAGGAGCAAAGGTAAACAGCAGACAGACCTGAATCCTTATCTTTACAAGGTCGACCTCAGAACTTTGTTCAGTTTGTCTCGGTGACGGATAATGGAAGGAAGGGCAGGCAACTGGTCGACTTCATTTAAATAAACAAATAAAAAATAAGATAAACTCTCAGGAATAGATAAATAATAACAAAAAAATTGTAAAGTGGAGAAAGCGAGAGCGCGCGAATGCACTCAAGCAAACACAAACAGCACAGCACGATGCGTATTTTTTTTTAAATTGACAAAATAAATCAAAAATAAATCAAAAATAAAAATGAGTGGAAAAGGCGAGAGTGCGCGAGCACACAGGAGCAAAGACAAGCAGCGCAGCTTGATGCGTAGTAAAAAAAATAATAAATAGACAACTGGTCGACCTCATTAGAAATAAAAACCCAAAAGATTAGATAGACAAACAAACAAACACATAAATGTGGAGAGAAGGGCAGTGCGCGCAGGAGCAAAGGTAAACAGCAGACAGACCTGAATCCTTATCTTTACAAGGTCGACCTCAGAACTTTGTTCAGTTTGTCTCGGTGACGGATAATGGAAGGAAGGGCAGGCAACTGGTCGACTTCATTTAAATAAACAAATAAAAAATAAGATAAACTCTCAGGAATAGATAAATAATAACAAAAAAATTGTAAAGTGGAGAAAGCGAGAGCGCGCGAATGCACTCAAGCAAACACAAACAGCACAGCACGATGCGTATTTTTTTTTAAATTGACAAAATAAATAAAAATAAATCAAAAATAAAAATAAGTGGAAAAGGCGAGAGTGCGCGAGCACACAGGAGCAAAGACAAGCAGCGCAGCTTGATGCGTAGTAAAAAAAATAATAAATAGACAACTGGTCGACCTCATTAGAAATAAAAACCCAAAAGATTAGATAGACAAACAAACAAACACATAAATGTGGAGAGAAGGGCAGTGCGCGCAGGAGCAAAGGTAAACAGCAGACAGACCTGAATCCTTATCTTTACAAGGTCGACCTCAGAACTTTGTTCAGTTTGTCTCGGTGACGGATAATGGAAGGAAGGGCAGGCAACTGGTCGACTTCATTTAAATAAACAAATAAAAAATAAGATAAACTCTCAGGAATAGATAAATAATAACAAAAAAATTGTAAAGTGGAGAAAGCGAGAGCGCGCGAATGCACTCAAGCAAACACAAACAGCACAGCACGATGCGTATTTTTTTTTAAATTGACAAAATAAATCAAAAATAAAAATAAGTGGAAAAGGCGAGAGTGCGCGAGCACACAGGAGCAAAGACAAGCAGCGCAGCTTGATGCGTAGTAAAAAAAATAATAAATAGACAACTGGTCGACCTCATTAGAAATAAAAACCCAAAAGATTAGATAGACAAACAAACAAACACATAAATGTGGAGAGAAGGGCAGTGCGCGCAGGAGCAAAGGTAAACAGCAGACAGACCTGAATCCTTATCTTTACAAGGTCGACCTCAGAACTTTGTTCAGTTTGTCTCGGTGACGGATAATGGAAGGAAGGGCAGGCAACTGGTCGACTTCATTTAAATAAATAAATAAAAAATAAGATAAACTCTCAGGAATAGATAAATAATAACAAAAAAATTGTAAAGTGGAGAAAGCGAGAGCGCGCGAATGCACTCAAGCAAACACAAACAGCACAGCACGATGCGTATTTTTTTTTAAATTGACAAAATAAATCAAAAATAAATCAAAAATAAAAATAAGTGGAAAAGGCGAGAGTGCGCGAGCACACAGGAGCAAAGACAAGCAGCGCAGCTTGATGCGTAGTAAAAAAAATAATAAATAGACAACTGGTCGACCTCATTAGAAATAAAAACCCAAAAGATTAGATAGACAAACAAACAAACACATAAATGTGGAGAGAAGGGCAGTGCGCGCAGGAGCAAAGGTAAACAGCAGACAGACCTGAATCCTTATCTTTACAAGGTCGACCTCAGAACTTTGTTCAGTTTGTCTCGGTGACGGATAATGGAAGGAAGGGCAGGCAACTGGTCGACTTCATTTAAATAAACAAATAAAAAATAAGATAAACTCTCAGGAATAGATAAATAATAACAAAAAAATTGTAAAGTGGAGAAAGCGAGAGCGCGCGAATGCACTCAAGCAAACACAAACAGCACAGCACGATGCGTATTTTTTTTTAAATTGACAAAATAAATCAAAAATAAAAATAAGTGGAAAAGGCGAGAGTGCGCGAGCACACAGGAGCAAAGACAAGCAGCGCAGCTTGATGCGTAGTAAAAAAAATAATAAATAGACAACTGGTCGACCTCATTAGAAATAAAAACCCAAAAGATTAGATAGACAAACAAACAAACACATAAATGTGGAGAGAAGGGCAGTGCGCGCAGGAGCAAAGGTAAACAGCAGACAGACCTGAATCCTTATCTTTACAAGGTCGACCTCAGAACTTTGTTCAGTTTGTCTCGGTGACGGATAATGGAAGGAAGGGCAGGCAACTGGTCGACTTCATTTAAATAAACAAATAAAAAATAAGATAAACTCTCAGGAATAGATAAATAATAACAAAAAATTGTAAAGTGGAGAAAGCGAGAGCGCGCGAATGCACTCAGCAAACACAAACAGCACAGCACGATGCGTATTTTTTTAAATTGACAAAATAAATCAAAAATAAATCAAAAATAAAAATAAGTGGAAAAGGCGAGAGTGCGCGAGCACACAGGAGCAAAGACAAGCAGCGCAGCTTGATGCGTAGTAAAAAAAATAATAAATAGACAACTGGTCGACCTCATTAGAAATAAAAACCCAAAAGATTAGATAGACAAACAAACAAACACATAAATGTGGAGAGAAGGGCAGTGCGCGCAGGAGCAAAGGTAAACAGCAGACAGACCTGAATCCTTATCTTTACAAGGTCGACCTCAGAACTTTGTTCAGTTTGTCTCGGTGACGGATAATGGAAGGAAGGGCAGGCAACTGGTCGACTTCATTTAAATAAACAAATAAAAAATAAGATAAACTCTCAGGAATAGATAAATAATAACAAAAAAATTGTAAAGTGGAGAAAGCGAGAGCGCGCGAATGCACTCAAGCAAACACAAACAGCACAGCACGATGCGTATTTTTTTTAAATTGACAAAATAAATCAAAAATAAATCAAAAATAAAAATAAGTGGAAAAGGCGAGAGTGCGCGAGCACACAGGAGCAAAGACAAGCAGCGCAGCTTGATGCGTAGTAAAAAAAATAATAAATAGACAACTGGTCGACCTCATTAGAAATAAAAACCCAAAAGATTAGATAGACAAACAAACAAACACATAAATGTGGAGAGAAGGGCAGTGCGCGCAGGAGCAAAGGTAAACAGCAGACAGACCTGAATCCTTACTTTACAAGGTCGACCTCAGAACTTTGTTCAGTTTGTCTCGGTGACGGATAATGGAAGGAAGGGCAGGCAACTGGTCGACTTCATTTAAATAAACAAATAAAAAATAAGATAAACTCTCAGGAATAGATAAATAATAACAAAAAAATTGTAAAGTGGAGAAAACGAGAGCGCGCGAATGCACTCAAGCAAACACAAACAGCACAACACGATGCGTATTTTTTTTAAATTGACAAAATAAATCAAAAATAAAATAAAAATAAAAATAAGTGGGAAAGGCGACAGTGCGCGAGCACACAGGAGCAAAGACAAGCAGCGCAGCTTGATGCGTAGTAAAAAAAATAATAAATAGACAACTGGTCGACCTCATTAGAAATAAAAACCCAAAAGATTAGATAGACAAACAAACAAACACATACATGTGGAGAGAAGGGCAGTGCGCGCAGGAGCAAAGGTAAACAGCAGACAGACCTGAATCCTTATCTTTACAAGGTCGACCTCAGAACTTTGTTCAGTTTGTCTCGGTGACGGATAATGGAAGGAAGGGCAGGCAACTGGTCGACTTTATTTAAATAACTAAATAAAAATTAAGATAAACTCTCAGGAATAGATAAATAATAACAAAAAAATTGTAAAGTGGAGAAAGCGAGAGCGCGCGAATGCACTCAAGCAAACACAAACAGCACAGCACGATGCGTATTTTTTTTTAAATTGACAAAATAAATCAAAAATAAAAATAAGTGGAAAAGGCGAGAGTGCGCGAGCACACAGGAGCAAAGACAAGCAGCGCAGCTTGATGCGTAGTAAAAAAAATAATAAATAGACAACTGGTCGACCTCATTAGAAATAAAAACCCAAAAGATTAGATAGACAAACAAACAAACACATAAATGTGGAGAGAAGGGCAGTGCGCGCAGGAGCAAAGGTAAACAGCAGACAGACCTGAATCCTTATCTTTACAAGGTCGACCTCAGAACTTTGTTCAGTTTGTCTCGGTGACGGATAATGGAAGGAAGGGCAGGCAACTGGTCGACTTCATTTAAATAACTACATAAAAAATAAGATAAACTCTCAGGAATAGATAAATAATAACAAAAAAAATTGTAAAGTGGAGAAATTGAGAGCGCGCGAATGCACTCAAGCAAACACAAACAGCACAGCACGATGCGTATTTTTTTTTAATTGACATAATAAATCAAAAATAAAAATAAGTGGAAAAGGCGAGAGTGCACGAGCACACAGGAGCAAAGACAAGCAGCGCAGCTTGATGCGTAGTAAAAAAAATAATAAATAGACAACTGGTCGACCTCAGTAGAAATAAAAACCCAAAAGATTAGATAGACAAACAAACAAACACATAAATGTGGAGAGAAGGGCAGTGCGGGCAGGAGCAAAGGTAAACAGCAGACAGACCTGAATCCTTACTTTACAAGGTCGACCTCAGAACTTTGTTCAGTTTGTCTCGGTGACGGATAATGGAAGGAAGGGCAGGCAACTGGTCGACTTCATTTAAATAAATAAATGAAAAATAAGATAAACTCTCAGGAATAGATAAATAGTAACAAAAAAATTGTAAAGTGGAGAAAGCGAGAGCGCGCGAATGCACTCAAGCAAACACAAACAGCACAGCACGATGCGTATTTCTTTTTTTAAATTGACAAAATAAATCAAAAATAAAAATAAGTGGAAAAGGCGAGAGTGCGCGAGCACACAGGAGCAAAGAAAAGCAGCGCAGCTTGATGCGTAGTAAAAAAAATAATAAATAGACAACTGGTCGACCTCATTAGAAATAAAAACCCAAAAGATTAGATAGACAAACAAACACATAAAGGTGGAGAGAAGGGCAGTGCGCGCAGGAGCAAAGGTAAACAGCAGAAGGACCTGAATCCTTATCTTTACAAGGTCGACCTCAGAACTTTGTTCAGTTTGTCTCGGTGACGGATAATGGAAGGAAGGGCAGGCAACTGGTCGACTTCATTTAAATAAACAAATAAAAAATAAGATAAACTCTCAGGAATAGATAAATAATAACAAAAAAATTGTAAAGTGGAGAAAGCGATAGCGCGCGAATGCACTCAAGCAAACACAAACAGCACAGCACGATGCGTATTTTTTTTTAAATTGACAAAATAAATCAAAAATAAATCAAAAATAAAAATGAGTGGAAAAGGCGAGAGTGCGCAAGCACACAGGAGCAAAGACAAGCAGCGCAGCTTGATGCGTAGTAAAAAAAATAATAAATAGACAACTGGTCGACCTCATTAGAAATAAAAACCCAAAAGATTAGATAGACAAACAAACAAAGACATAAATGTGGAGAGAAGGGCAGTGCGCGCAGGAGCAAAGGTAAACAGCAGACAGACCTGAATCCTTATCTTTACAAGGTCGACCTCAGAACTTTGTTCAGTTTGTCTCGGTGACGGATAATGGAAGGAAGGGCAGGCAACTGGTCGACTTCATTTAAATAACTACATAAAAAATAAGATAAACTCTCAGGAATAGATAAATAATAACAAAAAAATTGTAAAGTGGAGAAATTGAGAGCGCGCGAATGCACTCAAGCAAACACAAACAGCACAGCACGATGCGTATTTTTTTTATTGACATAATAAATCAAAAATAAAAATAAGTGGAAAAGGCGAGAGTGCGCGAGCACACAGGAGCAAAGAAAAGCAGCGCAGCTTGATGCGTAGTAAAAAAAATAATAAATAGACAACTGGTCGACCTCATTAGAAATAAAAACCCAAAAGATTAGATAGACAAACAAACACATAAAGGTGGAGAGAAGGGCAGTGCGCGCAGGAGCAAAGGTAAACAGCAGAAGGACCTGAATCCTTATCTTTACAAGGTCGACCTCAGAACTTTGTTCAGTTTGTCTCGGTGACGGATAATGGAAGGAAGGGCAGGCAACTGGTCGACTTCATTTAAATAAATAAATGAAAAATAAGATAAACTCTCAGGAATAGATAAATAGTAACAAAAAAATTGTAAAGTGGAGAAAGCGAGAGCGCGCGAATGCACTCAAGCAAACACAAACAGCACGGCACGATGCGTATTTTTTTTAAATTGACAAAATAAATCAAAAATAAATCAAAAATAAAAATGAGTGGGAAAGGCGAGAGTGCGCAAGCACACAGGAGCAAAGACAAGCAGCGCAGCTTGATGCGTAGTAAAAAAAATAATAAATAGACAACTGGTCGACCTCATTAGAAATAAAAACCCAAAAGATTAGATAGACAAACCAACAAAGACATAAATGTGGAGAGAAGGGCAGTGCGCGCAGGAGCAAAGGTAAACAGCAGACAGACCTGAATCCTTATCTTTACAAGGTCGACCTCAGAACTTTGTTCAGTTTGTCTCGGTGACGGATAATGGAAGGAAGGGCAGGCAACTGGTCGACTTCATTTAAATAACTACATAAAAAATAAGATAAACTCTCAGGAATAGATAAATAATAACAAAAAAAATTGTAAAGTGGAGAAATTGAGAGCGCGCGAATGCACTCAAGCAAACACAAACAGCACAGCACGATGCGTATTTTTTTTTAATTGACATAATAAATCAAAAATAAAAATAAGTGGAAAAGGCGAGAGTGCACGAGCACACAGGAGCAAAGACAAGCAGCGCAGCTTGATGCGTAGTAAAAAAAATAATAAATAGACAACTGGTCGACCTCAGTAGAAATAAAAACCCAAAAGATTAGATAGACAAACAAACAAACACATAAATGTGGAGAGAAGGGCAGTGCGGGCAGGAGCAAAGGTAAACAGCAGACAGACCTGAATCCTTACTTTACAAGGTCGACCTCAGAACTTTGTTCAGTTTGTCTCGGTGACGGATAATGGAAGGAAGGGCAGGCAACTGGTCGACTTCATTTAAATAACTACATAAAAAATAAGATAAACTCTCAGGAATAGATAAATAATAACAAAAAAAATTGTAAAGTGGAGAAATTGAGAGCGCGCGAATGCACTCAAGCAAACACAAACAGCACAGCACGATGCGTATTTTTTTTTATTGACATAATAAATCAAAAATAAAAATAAGTGGAAAAGGCGAGAGTGCGCGAGCACACAGGAGCAAAGACAAGCAGCGCAGCTTGATGCGTAGTAAAAAAAATAATAAATAGACAACTGGTCGACCTCATTAGAAATAAAAACCCAAAAGATTAGATAGACAAACAAACAAACACATAAATGTGGAGAGAAGGGCAGTGCGCGCAGGAGCAAAGGTAAACAGCAGAAGGACCTGAATCCTTATCTTTACAAGGTCGACCTCAGAACTTTGTTCAGTTTGTCTCGGTGACGGATAATGGAAGGAAGGGCAGGCAACTGGTCGACTTCATTTAAATAAATAAATAAAAAATAAGATAAACTCTCAGGAATAGATAAATAGTAACAAAAAAATTGTAAAGTGGAGAAAGCGAGAGCGCGCGAATGCACTCAAGCAAACACAAACAGCACGGCACGATGCGTATTTTTTTTAAATTGACAAAATAAATCAAAAATAAATCAAAAATAAAAATGAGTGGAAAGGCGAGAGTGCGCAGCACACAGGAGCAAAGACAAGCAGCGCAGCTTGATGCGTAGTAAAAAAAATAATAAATAGACAACTGGTCGACCTCATTAGAAATAAAAACCCAAAAGATTAGATAGACAAACAAACAAACACATAAATGTGGAGAGAAGGGCAGTGCGCGCAGGAGCAAAGGTAAACAGCAGACAGACCTGAATCCTTATCTTTACAAGGTCGACCTCAGAACTTTGTTCAGTTTGTCTCGGTGACGGATAATGGAAGGAAGGGCAGGCAACTGGTCGACTTCATTTAAATAACTACATAAAAAATAAGATAAACTCTCAGGAATAGATAAATAATAACAAAAAAATTGTAAAGTGGAGAAATTGAGAGCGCGCGAATGCACTCAAGCAAACACAAACAGCACAGCACGATGCGTATTTTTTTTTAATTGACATAATAAATCAAAAATAAAAATAAGTGGAAAAGGCGAGAGTGCACGAGCACACAGGAGCAAAGACAAGCAGCGCAGCTTGATGCGTAGTAAAAAAAATAATAAATAGACAACAGGTCGACCTCAGTAGAAATAAAAACCCAAAAGATTAGATAGACAAACAAACAAACACATAAATGTGGAGAGAAGGGCAGTGCGGGCAGGAGCAAAGGTAAACAGCAGACAGACCTGAATCCTTACTTTACAAGGTCGACCTCAGAACTTTGTTCAGTTTGTCTCGGTGACGGATAATGGAAGGAAGGGCAGGCAACTGGTCGACTTCATTTAAATAACTACATAAAAAATAAGATAAACTCTCAGGAATAGATAAATAATAACAAAAAAAATTGTAAAGTGGAGAAATTGAGAGCGCGCGAATGCACTCAAGCAAACACAAACAGCACAGCACGATGCGTATTTTTTTTTAATTGACATAATAAATCAAAAATAAAAATAAGTGGAAAAGGCGAGAGTGCACGAGCACACAGGAGCAAAGACAAGCAGCGCAGCTTGATGCGTAGTAAAAAAAATAATAAATAGACAACTGGTCGACCTCAGTAGAAATAAAAACCCAAAAGATTAGATAGACAAACAAACAAACACATAAATGTGGAGAGAAGGGCAGTGCGGGCAGGAGCAAAGGTAAACAGCAGACAGACCTGAATCCTTACTTTACAAGGTCGACCTCAGAACGTTGTTCAGTTTGTCTCGGTGACGGATAATGGAAGGAAGGGCAGGCAACTGGTCGACTTCATTTAAATAAATAAATGAAAAATAAGATAAACTCTCAGGAATAGATAAATAGTAACAAAAAAATTGTAAAGTGGAGAAAGCGAGAGCGCGCGAATGCACTCAAGCAAACACAAACAGCACAGCACGATGCGTATTTCTTTTTTTAAATTGACAAAATAAATCAAAAATAAAAATAAGTGGAAAAGGCGAGAGTGCGCGAGCACACAGGAGCAAAGAAAAGCAGCGCAGCTTGATGCGTAGTAAAAAAAATAATAAATAGACAACTGGTCGACCTCATTAGAAATAAAAACCCAAAAGATTAGATAGACAAACAAACACATAAAGGTGGAGAGAAGGGCAGTGCGCGCAGGAGCAAAGGTAAACAGCAGAAGGACCTGAATCCTTATCTTTACAAGGTCGACCTCAGAACTTTGTTCAGTTTGTCTCGGTGACGGATAATGGAAGGAAGGGCAGGCAACTGGTCGACTTCATTTAAATAACTACATAAAAAATAAGATAAACTCTCAGGAATAGATAAATAATAACAAAAAAAATTGTAAAGTGGAGAAATTGAGAGCGCGCGAATGCACTCAAGCAAACACAAACAGCACAGCACGATGCGTATTTTTTTTTAATTGACATAATAAATCAAAAATAAAAATAAGTGGAAAAGGCGAGAGTGCACGAGCACACAGGAGCAAAGACAAGCAGCGCAGCTTGATGCGTAGTAAAAAAAATAATAAATAGACAACTGGTCGACCTCAGTAGAAATAAAAACCCAAAAGATTAGATAGACAAACAAACAAACACATAAATGTGGAGAGAAGGGCAGTGCGGGCAGGAGCAAAGGTAAACAGCAGACAGACCTGAATCCTTACTTTACAAGGTCGACCTCAGAACTTTGTTCAGTTTGTCTCGGTGACGGATAATGGAAGGAAGGGCAGGCAACTGGTCGACTTCATTTAAATAACTACATAAAAAATAAGATAAACTCTCAGGAATAGATAAATAATAACAAAAAAAATTGTAAAGTGGAGAAATTGAGAGCGCGCGAATGCACTCAAGCAAACACAAACAGCACAGCACGATGCGTATTTTTTTTAATTGACATAATAAATCAAAAATAAAAATAAGTGGAAAAGGCGAGAGTGCACGAGCACACAGGAGCAAAGACAAGCAGCGCAGCTTGATGCGTAGTAAAAAAAATAATAAATAGACAACTGGTCGACCTCAGTAGAAATAAAAACCCAAAAGATTAGATAGACAAACAAACAAACACATAAATGTGGAGAGAAGGGCAGTGCGGGCAGGAGCAAAGGTAAACAGCAGACAGACCTGAATCCTTACTTTACAAGGTCGACCTCAGAACGTTGTTCAGTTTGTCTCGGTGACGGATAATGGAAGGAAGGGCAGGCAACTGGTCGACTTCATTTAAATAAACAAATAAAAAATAAGATAAACTCTCAGGAATAGATAAATAATAACAAAAAAAATTGTAAAGTGGAGAAATTGGGAGCGCGCGAATGCACTCAAGCAAACACAAACAGCACAGCACGATGCGTATTTTTTTTTAATTGACATAATAAATCAAAAATAAAAATAAGTGGAAAAGGCGAGAGTGCACGAGCACACAGGAGCAAAGACAAGCAGCGCAGCTTGATGCGTAGTAAAAAAAATAATAAATAGACAACTGGTCGACCTCAGTAGAAATAAAAACCCAAAAGATTAGATAGACAAACAAACAAACACATAAATGTGGAGAGAAGGGCAGTGCGGGCAGGAGCAAAGGTATACAGCAGACAGACCTGAATCCTTACTTTACAAGGTCGACCTCAGAACTTTGTTCAGTTTGTCTCGGTGACGGATAATGGAAGGAAGGGCAGGCAACTGGTCGACTTCATTTAAATAAATAAATGAAAAATAAGATAAACTCTCAGGAATAGATAAATAGTAACAAAAAAATTGTAAAGTGGAGAAAGCGAGAGCGCGCGAATGCACTCAAGCAAACACAAACAGCACAGCACGATGCGTATTTCTTTTTTTAAATTGACAAAATAAATCAAAAATAAAAATAAGTGGAAAAGGCGAGAGTGCGCGAGCACACAGGAGCAAAGAAAAGCAGCGCAGCTTGATGCGTAGTAAAAAAAATAATAAATAGACAACTGGTCGACCTCATTAGAAATAAAAACCCAAAAGATTAGATAGACAAACAAACACATAAAGGTGGAGAGAAGGGCAGTGCGCGCAGGAGCAAAGGTAAACAGCAGAAGGACCTGAATCCTTTTCTTTACAAGGTCGACCTCAGAACTTTGTTCAGTTTGTCTCGGTGACGGATAACGGAAGGAAGGGCAGGCAACTGGTCGACTTCATTTAAATAACTACATAAAAAATAAGATAAACTCTCAGGAATAGATAAATAATAACAAAAAAAATTGTAAAGTGGAGAAATTGAGAGCGCGCGAATGCACTCAAGCAAACACAAACAGCACAGCACGATGCGTATTTTTTTTAATTGACATAATAAATCAAAAATAAAAATAAGTGGAAAAGGCGAGAGTGCACGAGCACACAGGAGCAAAGACAAGCAGCGCAGCTTGATGCGTAGTAAAAAAAATAATAAATAGACAACTGGTCGACCTCAGTAGAAATAAAAACCCAAAAGATTAGATAGACAAACAAACAAACACATAAATGTGGAGAGAAGGGCAGTGCGGGCAGGAGCAAAGGTAAACAGCAGACAGACCTGAATCCTTACTTTACAAGGTCGACCTCAGAACTTTGTTCAGTTTGTCTCGGTGACGGATAATGGAAGGAAGGGCAGGCAACTGGTCGACTTCATTTAAATAACTACATAAAAAATATGATAAACTCTCAGGAATAGATAAATAATAACAAAAAAAATTGTAAAGTGGAGAAATTGAGAGCGCGCGAATGCACTCAAGCAAACACAAACAGCACAGCACGATGCGTATTTTTTTTAATTGACATAATAAATCAAAAATAAAAATAAGTGGAAAAGGCGAGAGTGCACGAGCACACAGGAGCAAAGACAAGCAGCGCAGCTTGATGCGTAGTAAAAAAAATAATAAATAGACAACTGGTCGACCTCAGTAGAAATAAAAACCCAAAAGATTAGATAGACAAACAAACAAACACATAAATGTGGAGAGAAGGGCAGTGCGGGCAGGAGCAAAGGTAAACAGCAGACAGACCTGAATCCTTACTTTACAAGGTCGACCTCAGAACGTTGTTCAGTTTGTCTCGGTGACGGATAATGGAAGGAAGGGCAGGCAACTGGTCGACTTCATTTAAATAAATAAATGAAAAATAAGATAAACTCTCAGGAATAGATAAATAGTAACAAAAAAATTGTAAAGTGGAGAAAGCGAGAGCGCGCGAATGCACTCAAGCAAACACAAACAGCACAGCACGATGCGTATTTCTTTTTTTAAATTGACAAAATAAATCAAAAATAAAAATAAGTGGAAAAGGCGAGAGTGCGCGAGCACACAGGAGCAAAGAAAAGCAGCGCAGCTTGATGCGTAGTAAAAAAAATAATAAATAGACAACTGGTCGACCTCATTAGAAATAAAAACCCAAAAGATTAGATAGACAAACAAACACATAAAGGTGGAGAGAAGGGCAGTGCGCGCAGGAGCAAAGGTAAACAGCAGAAGGACCTGAATCCTTATCTTTACAAGGTCGACCTCAGAACTTTGTTCAGTTTGTCTCGGTGACGGATAATGGAAGGAAGGGCAGGCAACTGGTCGACTTCATTTAAATAACTACATAAAAAATAAGATAAACTCTCAGGAATAGATAAATAATAACAAAAAAAATTGTAAAGTGGAGAAATTGAGAGCGCGCGAATGCACTCAAGCAAACACAAACATCACAGCACGATGCGTATTTTTTTTTAATTGACATAATAAATCAAAAATAAAAATAAGTGGAAAAGGCGAGAGTGCACGAGCACACAGGAGCAAAGACAAGCAGCGCAGCTTGATGCGTAGTAAAAAAAATAATAAATAGACAACTGGTCGACCTCAGTAGAAATAAAAACCCAAAAGATTAGATAGACAAACAAACAAACACATAAATGTGGAGAGAAGGGCAGTGCGGGCAGGAGCAAAGGTAAACAGCAGACAGACCTGAATCCTTACTTTACAAGGTCGACCTCAGAACTTTGTTCAGTTTGTCTCGGTGACGGATAATGGAAGGAAGGGCAGGCAACTGGTCGACTTCATTTAAATAACTACATAAAAAATAAGATAAACTCTCAGGAATAGATAAATAATAACAAAAAAAATTGTAAAGTGGAGAAATTGAGAGCGCGCGAATGCACTCAAGCAAACACAAACAGCACAGCACGATGCGTATTTTTTTTAATTGACATAATAAATCAAAAATAAAAATAAGTGGAAAAGGCGAGAGTGCACGAGCACACAGGAGCAAAGACAAGCAGCGCAGCTTGATGCGTAGTAAAAAAAATAATAAATAGACAACTGGTCGACCTCAGTAGAAATAAAAACCCAAAAGATTAGATAGACAAACAAACAAACACATAAATGTGGAGAGAAGGGCAGTGCGGGCAGGAGCAAAGGTAAACAGCAGACAGACCTGAATCCTTACTTTACAAGGTCGACCTCAGAACTTTGTTCAGTTTGTCTCGGTGACGGATAATGGAAGGAAGGGCAGGCAACTGGTCGACTTCATTTAAATAACTACATAAAAAATAAGATAAACTCTCAGGAATAGATAAATAATAACAAAAAAAATTGTAAAGTGGAGAAATTGAGAGCGCGCGAATGCACTCAAGCAAACACAAACAGCACAGCACGATGCGTATTTTTTTTTAATTGACATAATAAATCAAAAATAAAAATAAGTGGAAAAGGCGAGAGTGCACGAGCACACAGGAGCAAAGACCAGCAGCGCAGCTTGATGCGTAGTAAAAAAAATAATAAATAGACAACTGGTCGACCTCAGTAGAAATAAAAACCCAAAAGATTAGATAGACAAACAAACAAACACATAAATGTGGAGAGAAGGGCAGTGCGGGCAGGAGCAAAGGTAAACAGCAGACAGACCTGAATCCTTACTTTACAAGGTCGACCTCAGAACTTTGTTCAGTTTGTCTCGGTGACGGATAATGGAAGGAAGGGCAGGCAACTGGTCGACTTCATTTAAATAACTACATAAAAAATAAGATAAACTCTCAGGAATAGATAAATAATAACAAAAAAAATTGTAAAGTGGAGAAATTGAGAGCGCGCGAATGCACTCAAGCAAACACAAACAGCACAGCACGATGCGTATTTTTTTTTAATTGACATAATAAATCAAAAATAAAAATAAGTGGAAAAGGCGAGAGTGCACGAGCACACAGGAGCAAAGACAAGCAGCGCAGCTTGATGCGTAGTAAAAAAAATAATAAATAGACAACTGGTCGACCTCAGTAGAAATAAAAACCCAAAAGATTAGATAGACAAACAAACAAACACATAAATGTGGAGAGAAGGGCAGTGCGGGCAGGAGCAAAGGTAAACAGCAGACAGACCTGAATCCTTACTTTACAAGGTCGACCTCAGAACGTTGTTCAGTTTGTCTCGGTGACGGATAATGGAAGGAAGGGCAGGCAACTGGTCGACTTCATTTAAATAAATAAATGAAAAATAAGATAAACTCTCAGGAATAGATAAATAGTAACAAAAAAATTGTAAAGTGGAGAAAGCGAGAGCGCGCGAATGCACTCAAGCAAACACAAACAGCACAGCACGATGCGTATTTCTTTTTTTAAATTGACAAAATAAATCAAAAATAAAAATAAGTGGAAAAGGCGAGAGTGCGCGAGCACACAGGAGCAAAGAAAAGCAGCGCAGCTTGATGCGTAGTAAAAAAAATAATAAATAGACAACTGGTCGACCTCATTAGAAATAAAAACCCAAAAGATTAGATAGACAAACAAACACATAAAGGTGGAGAGAAGGGCAGTGCGCGCAGGAGCAAAGGTAAACAGCAGAAGGACCTGAATCCTTATCTTTACAAGGTCGACCTCAGAACTTTGTTCAGTTTGTCTCGGTGACGGATAATGGAAGGAAAGGGCAGGCAACTGGTCGACTTCATTTAAATAACTACATAAAAAATAAGATAAACTCTCAGGAATAGATAAATAATAACAAAAAAATTGTAAAGTGGAGAAATTGAGAGCGCGCGAATGCACTCAAGCAAACACAAACAGCACAGCACGATGCGTATTTTTTTTTAATTGACATAATAAATCAAAAATAAAAATAAGTGGAAAAGGCGAGAGTGCACGAGCACACAGGAGCAAAGACAAGCAGCGCAGCTTGATGCGTAGTAAAAAAAATAATAAATAGACAACTGGTCGACCTCAGTAGAAATAAAAACCCAAAAGATTAGATAGACAAACAAACAAACACATAAATGTGGAGAGAAGGGCAGTGCGGGCAGGAGCAAAGATAAACAGCAGACAGACCTGAATCCTTACTTTACAAGGTCGACCTCAGAACTTTGTTCAGTTTGTCTCGGTGACGGATAATGGAAGGAAGGGCAGGCAACTGGTCGACTTCATTTAAATAACTACATAAAAAATAAGATAAACTCTCAGGAATAGATAAATAATAACAAAAAAAATTGTAAAGTGGAGAAATTGAGAGCGCGCGAATGCACTCAAGCAAACACAAACAGCACAGCACGATGCGTATTTTTTTTTAATTGACATAATAAATCAAAATAAAAATAAGTGGAAAAGGCGAGAGTGCACGAGCACACAGGAGCAAAGACAAGCAGCGCAGCTTGATGCGTAGTAAAAAAAAATAATAAATAGACAACTGGTCGACCTCAGTAGAAATAAAAACCCAAAAGATTAGATAGACAAACAAACAAACACATAAATGTGGAGAGAAGGGCAGTGCGGGCAGGAGCAAAGGTAAACAGCAGACAGACCTGAATCCTTACTTTACAAGGTCGACCTCAGAACTTTGTTCAGTTTGTCTCGGTGACGGATAATGGAAGGAAGGGCAGGCAACTGGTCGACTTCATTTAAATAAACAAATAAAAAATAAGATAAACTCTCAGGAATAGATAAATAATAACAAAAAAAATTGTAAAGTGGAGAAATTGAGAGCGCGCGAATGCACTCAAGCAAACACAAACAGCACAGCACGATGCGTATTTTTTTTAATTGACATAATAAATCAAAAATAAAAATAAGTGGAAAAGGCGAGAGTGCACGAGCACACAGGAGCAAAGACAAGCAGCGCAGCTTGATGCGTAGTAAAAAAAATAATAAATAGACAACTGGTCGACCCTCAGTAGAAATAAAAACCCAAAAGATTAGATAGACAAACAAACAAACACATAAATGTGGAGAGAAGGGCAGTGCGGGCAGGAGCAAAGGTAAACAGCAGACAGACCTGAATCCTTACTTTACAAGGTCGACCTCAGAACTTTGTTCAGTTTGTCTCGGTGACGGATAATGGAAGGAAGGGCAGGCAACTGGTCGACTTCATTTAAATAAATAAATGAAAAATAAGATAAACTCTCAGGAATAGATAAATAGTAACAAAAAAAATTGTAAAGTGGAGAAAGCGAGAGCGCGCGAATGCACTCAAGCAAACACAAACAGCACAGCACGATGCGTATTTCTTTTTTTAAATTGACAAAATAAATCAAAAATAAAAATAAGTGGAAAAGGCGAGAGTGCGCGAGCACACAGGAGCAAAGAAAAGCAGCGCAGCTTGATGCGTAGTAAAAAAAATAATAAATAGACAACTGGTCGACCTCATTAGAAATAAAAACCCAAAAGATTAGATAGACAAACAAACACATAAAGGTGGAGAGAAGGGCAGTGCGCGCAGGAGCAAAGGTAAACAGCAGAAGGACCTGAATCCTTTTCTTTACAAGGTCGACCTCAGAACTTTGTTCAGTTTGTCTCGGTGACGGATAATGGAAGGAAGGGCAGGCAACTGGTCGACTTCATTTAAATAACTACATAAAATATAAGATAAACTCTCAGAATAGATAAATAATAACAAAAAAAATTGTAAAGTGGAGAAATTGAGAGCGCGCGAATGCACTCAAGCAAACACAAACAGCACAGCACGATGCGTATTTTTTTTAATTGACATAATAAATCAAAAATAAAAATAAGTGGAAAAGGCGAGAGTGCACGAGCACACAGGAGCAAAGACAAGCAGCGCAGCTTGATGCGTAGTAAAAAAAATAATAAATAGACAACTGGTCGACCTCAGTAGAAATAAAAACCCAAAAGATTAGATAGACAAACAAACAAACACATAAATGTGGAGAGAAGGGCAGTGCGGGCAGGAGCAAAGGTAAACAGCAGACAGACCTGAATCCTTACTTTACAAGGTCGACCTCAGAACTTTGTTCAGTTTGTCTCGGTGACGGATAATGGAAGGAAGGGCAGGCAACTGGTCGACTTCATTTAAATAACTACATAAAAAATATGATAAACTCTCAGGAATAGATAAATAATAACAAAAAAAATTGTAAAGTGGAGAAATTGAGAGCGCGCGAATGCACTCAAGCAAACACAAACAGCACAGCACGATGCGTATTTTTTTTTAATTGACATAATAAATCAAAAATAAAAATAAGTGGAAAAGGCGAGAGTGCACGAGCACACAGGAGCAAAGACAAGCAGCGCAGCTTGATGCGTAGTAAAAAAAAATAATAAATAGACAACTGGTCGACCTCAGTAGAAATAAAAACCCAAAAGATTAGATAGACAAACAAACAAACACATAAATGTGGAGAGAAGGGCAGTGCGGGCAGGAGCAAAGGTAAACAGCAGACAGACCTGAATCCTTACTTTACAAGGTCGACCTCAGAACTTTGTTCAGTTTGTCTCGGTGACGGATAATGGAAGGAAGGGCAGGCAACTGGTCGACTTCATTTAAATAACTACATAAAAAATAAGATAAACTCTCAGGAATAGATAAATAATAACAAAAAAAATTGTAAAGTGGAGAAATTGAGAGCGCGCGAATGCACTCAAGCAAACACAAACAGCACAGCACGATGCGTATTTTTTTTTAATTGACATAATAAATCAAAAATAAAAATAAGTGGAAAAGGCGAGAGTGCACGAGCACACAGGAGCAAAGACAAGCAGCGCAGCTTGATGTGTAGTAAAAAAAAATAATAAATAGACAACTGGTCGACCTCAGTAGAAATAAAAACCCAAAAGATTAGATAGACAAACAAACAAACACATAAATGTGGAGAGAAGGGCAGTGCGGGCAGGAGCAAAGGTAAACAGCAGACAGACCTGAATCCTTACTTTACAAGGTCGAACTCAGAACGTTGTTCAGTTTGTCTCGGTGACGGATAATGGAAGGAAGGGCAGGCAACTGGTCGACTTCATTTAAATAAATAAATGAAAAATAAGATAAACTCTCAGGAATAGATAAATAGTAACAAAAAAATTGTAAAGTGGAGAAAGCGAGAGCGCGCGAATGCACTCAAGCAAACACAAACAGCACAGCACGATGCGTATTTCTTTTTTTAAATTGACAAAATAAATCAAAAATAAAAATAAGTGGAAAAGGCGAGAGTGCGCGAGCACACAGGAGCAAAGAAAAGCAGCGCAGCTTGATGCGTAGTAAAAAAAATAATAAATAGACAACTGGTCGACCTCATTAGAAATAAAAACCCAAAAGATTAGATAGACAAACAAACACATAAAGGTGGAGAGAAGGGCAGTGCGCGCAGGAGCAAAGGTAAACTGCAGAAGGACCTGAATCCTTATCTTTACAAGGTCGACCTCAGAACTTTGTTCAGTTTGTCTCGGTGACGGATAATGGAAGGAAGGGCAGGCAACTGGTCGACTTCATTTAAATAACTACATAAAAAATAAGATAAACTCTCAGGAATAGATAAATAATAACAAAAAAAAATTGTAAAGTGGAGAAATTGAGAGCGCGCGAATGCACTCAAGCAAACACAAACATCACAGCACGATGCGTATTTTTTTTTAATTGACATAATAAATCAAAATAAAAATAAGTGGAAAAGGCGAGAGTGCACGAGCACACAGGAGCAAAGACAAGCAGCGCAGCTTGATGCGTAGTAAAAAAAATAATAAATAGACAACTGGTCGACCTCAGTAGAAATAAAAACCCAAAAGATTAGATAGACAAACAAACAAACACATAAATGTGGAGAGAAGGGCAGTGCGGGCAGGAGCAAAGGTAAACAGCAGACAGACCTGAATCCTTACTTTACAAGGTCGACCTCAGAACTTTGTTCAGTTTGTCTCGGTGACGGATAATGGAAGGAAGGGCAGGTAACTGGTCGACTTCATTTAAATAACTACATAAAAAATCAGATAAACTCTCAGGAATAGATAAATAATAACAAAAAAAATTGTAAAGTGGAGAAATTGAGAGCGCGCGAATGCACTCAAGCAAACACAAACAGCACAGCACGATGCGTATTTTTTTTAATTGACATAATAAATCAAAAATAAAAATAAGTGGAAAGGCGAGAGTGCACGAGCACACAGGAGCAAAGACAAGCAGCGCAGCTTGATGCGTAGTAAAAAAAATAATAAATAGACAACTGGTCGACCTCAGTAGAAATAAAAACCCAAAAGATTAGATAGACAAACAAACAAACACATAAATGTGGAGAGAAGGGCAGTGCGGGCAGGAGCAAAGGTAAACAGCAGACAGACCTGAATCCTTACTTTACAAGGTCGACCTCAGAACTTTGTTCAGTTTGTCTCGGTGACGGATAATGGAAAGAAGGGCAGGCAACTGGTCGACTTCATTTAAATAACTACATAAAAAATAAGATAAACTCTCAGGAATAGATAAATAATAACAAAAAAAATTGTAAAGTGGAGAAATTGAGAGCGCGCGAATGCACTCAAGCAAACACAAACAGCACAGCACGATGCGTATTTTTTTTAATTGACATAATAAATCAAAAATAAAAATAAGTGGAAAAGGCGAGAGTGCACGAGCACACAGGAGCAAAGACAAGCAGCGCAGCTTGATGCGTAGTAAAAAAAATAATAAATAGACAACTGGTCGACCTCAGTAGAAATAAAAACCCAAAAGATTAGATAGACAAACAAACAAAACACATAAATGTGGAGAGAAGGGCAGTGCGGGCAGGAGCAAAGGTAAACAGCAGACAGACCTGAATCCTTACTTTACAAGGTCGACCTCAGAACTTTGTTCAGTTTGTCTCGGTGACGGATAATGGAAGGAAGGGCAGGCAACTGGTCGACTTCATTTAAATAAATAAATGAAAAATAAGATAAACTCTCAGGAATAGATAAATAGTAACAAAAAAATTGTAAAGTGGAGAAAGCGAGAGCGCGCGAATGCACTCAAGCAAACACAAACAGCACAGCACGATGCGTATTTCTTTTTTTAAATTGACAAAATAAATCAAAAATAAAAATAAGTGGAAAAGGCGAGAGTGCGCGAGCACACAGGAGCAAAGAAAAGCAGCGCAGCTTGATGCGTAGTAAAAAAAATAATAAATAGACAACTGGTCGACCTCATTAGAAATAAAAACCCAAAAGATTAGATAGACAAACAAACACATAAAGGTGGAGAGAAGGGCAGTGCGCGCAGGAGCAAAGGTAAACAGCAGAAGGACCTGAATCCTTTTCTTTACAAGGTCGACCTCAGAACTTTGTTCAGTTTGTCTCGGTGACGGATAATGGAAGGAAGGGCAGGCAACTGGTCGACTTCATTTAAATAACTACATAAAAAATAAGATAAACTCTCAGGAATAGATAAATAATAACAAAAAAAATTGTAAAGTGGAGAAATTGAGAGCGCGCGAATGCACTCAAGCAAACACAAACAGCACAGCACGATGCGTATTTTTTTTAATTGACATAATAAATCAAAAATAAAAATAAGTGGAAAAGGCGAGAGTGCACGAGCACACAGGAGCAAAGACAAGCAGCGCAGCTTGATGCGTAGTAAAAAAAATAATAAATAGACAACTGGTCGACCTCAGTAGAAATAAAAACCCAAAAGATTAGATAGACAACAAACAAACACATAAATGTGGAGAGAAGGGCAGTGCGGGCAGGAGCAAAGGTAAACAGCAGACAGACCTGAATCCTTACTTTACAAGGTCGACCTCAGAACTTTGTTCAGTTTGTCTCGGTGACGGATAATGGAAGGAAGGGCAGGCAACTGGTCGACTTCATTTAAATAAATAAATGAAAAATAAGATAAACTCTCAGGAATAGATAAATAGTAACAAAAAAATTGTAAAGTGGAGAAAGCGAGAGCGCGCGAATGCACTCAAGCAAACACAAACAGCACAGCACGATGCGTATTTCTTTTTTTAAATTGACAAAATAAATCAAAAATAAAAATAAGTGGAAAAGGCGAGAGTGCGCGAGCACACAGGAGCAAAGAAAAGCAGCGCAGCTTGATGCGTAGTAAAAAAAATAATAAATAGACAACTGGTCGACCTCATTAGAAATAAAAACCCAAAAGATTAGATAGACAAACAAACATATAAAGGTGGAGAGAAGGCCAGTGCGCGCAGGAGCAAAGGTAAACAGCAGAAGGACCTGAATCCTTATCTTTACAAGGTCGACCTCAGAACTTTGTTCAGTTTGTCTCGGTGACGGATAATGGAAGGAAGGGGCAGGCAACTGGTCGACTTCATTTAAATAACTACATAAAAATAAGATAAACTCTCAGGAATAGATAAATAATAACAAAAAAAATTGTAAAGTGGAGAAATTGAGAGCGCGCGAATGCACTCAAGCAAACACAAACAGCACAGCACGATGCGTATTTTTTTTAATTGACATAATAAATCAAAAATAAAAATAAGTGGAAAAGGCGAGAGTGCACGAGCACACAGGAGCAAAGACAAGCAGCGCAGCTTGATGCGTAGTAAAAAAAATAATAAATAGACAACTGGTCGACCTCATTAGAAATAAAAACCCAAAGATTAGATAGACAAACAAACAAACACATAAATGTGGAGAGAAGGGCAGTGCGGGCAGGAGCAAAGGTAAACAGCAGACAGACCTGAATCCTTACTTTACAAGGTCGACCTCAGAACTTTGTTCAGTTTGTCTCGGTGACGGATAATGGAAGGAAGGGCAGGCAACTGTCGACTTCATTTAAATAACTACATAAAAAATAAGATAAACTCTCAGGAATAGATAAATAATAACAAAAAAATTGTAAAGTGGAGAAATTGAGAGCGCGCGAATGCACTCAAGCAAACACAAACAGCACAGCACGATGCGTATTTTTTTTTAATTGACATAATAAATCAAAAATAAAAATAAGTGGAAAAGGCGAGAGTGCACGAGCACACAGGAGCAAAGACAAGCAGCGCAGCTTGATGCGTAGTAAAAAAAATAATAAATAGACAACTGGTCGACCTCAGTAGAAATAAAAACCCAAAAGATTAGATAGACAAACAAACAAACACATAAATGTGAGAGAAGGGCAGTGCGGGCAGGAGCAAAGGTAAACAGCAGACAGACCTGAATCCTTACTTTACAAGGTCGACCTCAGAACTTTGTTCAGTTTGTCTCGGTGACGGATAATGGAAGGAAGGGCAGGCAACTGGTCGACTTCATTTAAATAAATAAATGAAAAATAAGATAAACTCTCAGGAATAGATAAATAGTAACAAAAAAATTGTAAAGTGGAGAAAGCGAGAGCGCGCGAATGCACTCAAGCAAACACAAACAGCACAGCACGATGCGTATTTCTTTTTTTAATTGACAAAATAAATCAAAAATAAAAATAAGTGGAAAAGGCGAGAGTGCGCGAGCACACAGGAGCAAAGAAAAGCAGCGCAGCTTGATGCGTAGTAAAAAAAATAATAAATAGACAACTGGTCGACCTCATTAGAAATAAAAACCCAAAAGATTAGATAGACAAACAAACACATAAAGGTGGAGAGAAGGGCAGTGCGCGCAGGAGCAAAGGTAAACAGCAGAAGGACCTGAATCCTTATCTTTACAAGGTCGACCTCAGAACTTTGTTCAGTTTGTCTCGGTGACGGATAATGGAAGGAAGGGCAGGCAACTGGTCGACTTCATTTAAATAACTACATAAAAAATAAGATAAACTCTCAGGAATAGATAAATAATAACAAAAAAAATTGTAAAGTGGAGAAATTGAGAGCGCGCGAATGCACTCAAGCAAACACAAACAGCACAGCACGATGCGTATTTTTTTTTAATTGACATAATAAATCAAAAATAAAAATAAGTGGAAAAGGCGAGAGTGCACGAGCACACAGGAGCAAAGACAAGCAGCGCAGCTTGATGCGTAGTAAAAAAAATAATAAATAGACAACTGGTCGACCTCAGTAGAAATAAAAACCCAAAAGATTAGATAGACAAACAAACAAACACATAAATGTGGAGAGAAGGGCAGTGCGGGCAGGAGCAAAGGTAAACAGCAGACAGACCTGAATCCTTACTTTACAAGGTCGACCTCAGAACTTTGTTCAGTTTGTCTCGGTGACGGATAATGGAAGGAAGGGCAGGCAACTGGTCGACTACATTTAAATAAATAAATGAAAAATAAGATAAACTCTCAGGAATAGATAAATAGTAACAAAAAAATTGTAAAGTGGAGAAAGCGAGAGCGCGCGAATGCACTCAAGCAAACACAAACAGCACAGCACGATGCGTATTTCTTTTTTTAAATTGACAAAATAAATCAAAAATAAAATAAGTGGAAAAGGCGAGAGTGCGCGAGCACACAGGAGCAAAGAAAAGCAGCGCAGCTTGATGCGTAGTAAAAAAAATAATAAATAGACAACTGGTCGACCTCATTAGAAATAAAAACCCAAAAGATTAGATAGACAAACAAACACATAAAGGTGGAGAGAAGGGCAGTGCGCGCAGGAGCAAAGGTAAACAGCAGAAGGACCTGAATCCTTATCTTTACAAGGTCGACCTCAGAACTTTGTTCAGTTTGTCTCGGTGACGGATAATGGAAGGAAGGGCAGGCAACTGGTCGACTTCATTTAAAGAAATAAATGAAAAATAAGATAAACTCTCAGGAATAGATAAATAGTAACAAATAAATTGTAAAGTGGAGAAAGCGAGAGCGCGCGAATGCACTCAAGCAAACACAAACAGCACGGCACGATGCGTATTTTTTTTTAAATTGACAAAATAAATCAAAAATAAATCAAAAATAAAAATGAGTGGGAAAGGCGAGAGTGCGCAAGCACACAGGAGCAAAGACAAGCAGCGCAGCTTGATGCGTAGTAAAAAAAATAATAAATAGACAACTGGTCGACCTCATTAGAAATAAAAACCCAAAAGATTAGATAGACAAACCAACAAAGACATAAATGTGGAGAGAAGGGCAGTGCGCGCAGGAGCAAAGGTAAAACAGCAGACAGACCTGAATCCTTATCTTTACAAGGTCGACCTCAGAACTTTGTTCAGTTTGTCTCGGTGACGGATAATGGAAGGAAGGGCAGGCAACTGGTCGACTTCATTTAAATAAACAAATAAAAAATAAGATAAACTCTCAGGAATAGATAAATAATAACAAAAAAATTGTAAAGTGGAGAAAGCGAGAGCTCGCGAATGCACTCAAGCAAACACAAACAGCACAGCACGATGCGTATTTTTTTTTTAAATTGACAAAATAAATCAAAAATAAATCAAAAATAAAAATAAGTGGAAAAGGCGAGAGTGCGCGAGCACACAGGAGCAAAGACAAGCAGCGCAGCTTGATGCGTAGTAAAAAAAATAATAAATAGACAACTGGTCGACCTCATTAGAAATAAAAACCCAAAAGATTAGATAGACAAACAAACAAACACATAAATGTGGAGAGAAGGGCAGTGCGCGCAGGAGCAAAGGTAAACAGCAGACAGACCTGAATCCTTATCTTTACAAGGTCGACCTCAGAACTTTGTTCAGTTTGTCTCGGTGACGGATAATGGAAGGAAGGGCAGGCAACTGGTCGACTTCATTTAAATAACTACATAAAAAATAAGATAAACTCTCAGGAATAGATAAATAATAACAAAAAAAATTGTAAAGTGGAGAAATTGAGAGCGCGCGAATGCACTCAAGCAAACACAAACAGCACAGCACGATGCGTATTTTTTTTTAATTGACATAATAAATCAAAAATAAAATAAGTGGAAAAGGCGAGAGTGCACGAGCACACAGGAGCAAAGACAAGCAGCGCAGCTTGATGCGTAGTAAAAAAAATAATAAATAGACAACTGGTCGACCTCAGTAGAAATAAAAACCCAAAAGATTAGATAGACAAACAAACAAACACATAAATGTGGAGAGAAGGGCAGTGCGGGCAGGAGCAAAGGTAAACAGCAGACAGACCTGAATCCTTACTTTACAAGGTCGACCTCAGAACTTTGTTCAGTTTGTCTCGGTGACGGATAATGGAAGGAAGGGCAGGCAACTGGTCGACTTCATTTAAATAAATAAATGAAAAATAAGATAAACTCTCAGGAATAGATAAATAGTAACAAAAAATTGTAAAGTGGAGAAAGCGAGAGCGCGCGAATGCACTCAAGCAAACACAAACAGCACAGCACGATGCGTATTTCTTTTTTTAAATTGACAAAATAAATCAAAAATAAAAATAAGTGGAAAGGCGAGAGTGCGCGAGCACACAGGAGCAAAGAAAAGCAGCGCAGCTTGATGCGTAGTAAAAAAAATAATAAATAGACAACTGGTCGACCTCATTAGAAATAAAAACCCAAAAGATTAGATAGACAAACAAACACATAAAGGTGGAGAGAAGGGCAGTGCGCGCAGGAGCAAAGGTAAACAGCAGAAGGACCTGAATCCTTATCTTTACAAGGTCGACCTCAGAACTTTGTTCAGTTTGTCTCGGTGACGGATAATGGAAGGAAGGGCAGGCAACTGGTCGACTTCATTTAAATAACTACATAAAAAATAAGATAAACTCTCAGGAATAGATAAATAATAACAAAAAAAAATTGTAAAGTGGAGAAATTGA